>NW_026652286.1:70755917-70946114 GCF_009828535.3 Hylobates moloch | reverse complement strand
ATATATATATATATATATATATATATATATATGCATGCTAGCTCTGACTTCTCTATCACCAAGGAGAGAATGCTCATCAATTGCGTTAAAATAATCAAGAATAATGTTAGTATTATTTGATGGATAAATGTGCCCCTGGAAGGGACACTTGCTTGTAACAGGTTTTTAATTAATTTGTGCAAAATGTCCCAGCATTGGTTAGACCCGATGTATCATTCTCTTTGCTGTCTCCTTCATTATGGCATTTGTAACTCTCTGCTTCGAAATGTACCCCTCTAATGTTAGAAAATCCTAATGAGAGTGATTTCTTTGTCAAATAAAGATGCTCAAATACAATGAACTGTCTTTTTCATGTGATGATTAATAGTTTTCCATTAAAGCTCTTTTTAATTATATTACTTTTGTGACATGTAAATTTTTTCCATGAAGTCCACCTTTTCCTTATGCTTTAATATGACTGGGGGAGGGGAATTTGTGCTACTCTTTATAAATTTGCTTTAATAACAGAAATAATCAACATTTATATACTAAATATGTAAAGCTCCTTGAAAGGTCATCTTTGATTTTTTTTTTCAATAATTGCTATCGGAACTTTGTTTAGTGAATATTCTTTGTAGTATTTGCTTGCAACATCTACTAGTTTGGGCCAATAAAAATACTCACATATTTTTGCCATTTTATTCTGATTCTCCAAAGATAAATAATATGGTTGGTTGCATTTGTATTAACCTTTTCAAAAAATCAATTGCCATTTAAATGTTGATACAGAAATTTATTTCACTAATGTTTTTCAACTAACTACTCTTTCAAACACTGTGCTAGGCACTTAGTGTTGCAGTGAACAAACTGAAAAACTTTTTTCTTCCATATTAGCTTACATCCAGCGGAAGACAGAGGCAGTAAATAATTAACACAAATAATAAATTCTCCTTGGCCCACCTGTATTAAACAGGGGCTTAGAAACTTGGTTTGTAAAAACAAAACAAAACAAAATAAAAACCGATTAACCAGTTGTTGACTGTAGATGCTTTTTGTTTAAGTCTTTAGATTTACTTTTTCTTATTTTCCTAACTATATTTTCTTGATGAACAACAATAATGTTTTCCACATGATTACACACACACACACACACACATACACACACACACACACATACAGACACACGTAACATTCTCTAGTCTGAGACTAGATCTGTTTTCTAACAGAGTTTAGTATCTACTTATATAATAAAGCATATAAACATATTTGAAGCATAATAAGTTGAAGTTCTGTGCTTTTGAGTGGCTCTTCAAGTATCCTAAATACTAAGAGAAAATTTATTTCAAATGTGTGGTGTATTTGTGTGTGTTTAGCTCCAAGAAACATTACCATTTAATAAGCAGCTTCCTGGTGTAAGAGAACTGAAGATATTTTCCCACCAATGGAAAATCAATAATATATTGTGTTTATATTGTTTATTCCCTTTCCTTATGCAGAGAGACCCCCATTCTCAAAAAAGTGCCTAAGTAATTAAACTGATAAGATGAAGAATGTAGTACCTATTTACATCTGTGTTAGGTTTACCTTTGGACTTTGAAACCCTTTGGTAGCCTTTTGGGTTTTGCACATTTTGCCATCTTTGCCATAGCATTATGCCCTATTATCACTGCCATCACCAAGGGGCAAGATAGCAATGCTGAAAGTAGCATTTAGTTTCTGAAGAAATGGGTTATTAGAGAAGATCGTGACCATCAACACAAGGTAGAAATGCTAACAGGCTTTACTAAAGTCACGAAATAGAGATAACTGCAAAAATGCAATTTTTTCTGAATGAAGAAGTGACAATGGAAAAAAAAACAGCTGGAAGTTATGAATTTCCTAATAATCCTGCACCTGTCCACAACAGAAATAAAAATAGATTGTAGAATTTCAGAACTCAGAAAAAGAGAACTATAACTATTTCAAAGCAAATTTTTACACTTAGATTTTAACGTGAGAGAGAAGCAAAAGAACATGTGTATATTTCTTTAAAGTTATTTGGTATTTTAAACAGAAATGTAATTTATTATTTAGTTTTCAATAAAGAATTTTTGCCAAGGTAGAGCTATAATATAATAAAACATAACATTTTAAGCGATTTCATGTCAGATTTAAAGAGATTGAGAAGGGAGTGAGTATTATAATTGTTGGAATGTTGGAGCTCACATTCTAGGAAAAACTAAAAGAATGGCCCTATTATTTCTGAAACAAGCCTATGATCTTTTATTTAATTATTTATGTACAGTGAAGGCGACTGTCCCCAAAAAGCAAAGTATTTGACATGATGGTTGAAATCGATTTAGGTACAGAATTAATTAAATTATTGGAATTTCCTTGATTATTAAGATAATAAAACCAAAGATTCTTTTTTTCTATTACTAATTCTTAAGAAATTTTATTTTCTGGAGGGCTATTAGAAAAAAAATTCCATCAATCTCATTTAAAAATAAGGGCTTTCTAATGTGTTTGTTTTTGTTTTTGTTTTGAGATGGAGTCTCTGTCGGCTGGGCTGGAGTATAGTGGCACGATCTTGGCTCACTGCAACCTCTGCCTCCCGTGTACAAGTGATTCTCCTGCCTCAGCCTCCCAAGTAGCTGGGATTACAGGCATGAGCCATCATGCCTGGCTAATTTTTGTATTTTTGTAGAGACAGGGTTTCACCATGTTGGCCAGGCTAGTCTTGAACTCCTGACCTCAGGCGATCCGCCTGCCTCGGCCTCCCAAATTACTGGGATAACAAGCATGAGCCACTGCGCCCAGCCTTTAATATTTTAAGACCCAAAGTTTGAGGGTAGTTTGTTAACAATAATAGATAATCACAACACATGGCAGAGAATGGAAAAGAACATGTAATGGAAACATAAAACTTGCTGACAAGAATTACAAATTAGAATATAGGACATTCTAGCTTTGCTTTTATAAGCGAAGAACTGGATATTAGATGAAGATATAAAATTGACAGGGAGAAAAACTACACTTTAGAACTCAAACATAAAAAAATTATAATAACTATCTTATATTGAGGACTTACTTTTATTTCATGACAGAGCTAAGTTTTTAAATTTTTTATCTCATTTAATTCTCACAAAGTTTGAAGCATGTACTATTAATATTCCTATTTTACAGATGAAGTAACTGAACATGGAGGAACTGGCAGATAAGAATGGCAGAGCTGGGGTCATTCCAGCCCAGATATTTTGAGCAGCGAGCCTTTCCTCTTTAACCAATATACTGTAACAGTTTTATATGATATGATTAAAATTGTTAAATATGTATATACACACACATATGCATATGCAAACACATATACACATACATACATATAGAGGCTGAGTTATCATGGTCTTATTTTCCAAATTCTCTACCTAATAAATGTACCAAAATATTTATAGAGCATTTAATATGATAGAAAGTCAGTGGTGAAGGAAACAGATGAGGTCTGGAATGCTGTCTTGACAATCGCATCAGAGAGACTCTTGCAGAAAGGCACTAAATTAGTTTAGGCATTGAGCTCTCACTTAGAACACAGAAGAATATTGCAAGGGTGTCAGTCTAGTGTTGTATACATGAAAGCAATTTTAATATGCTAATTTTCAAGGAAAAGTTTTAATAAGTATGAAGAGCAACAGTGAATATCAAATCCGCAGCAGGCATATAATATCCTACAACTTCTTCCACCTTAATCACTAGCAAGACAAAAAATTGTCAGCATCTTCAGCACTACAGTGGAATCCATTTCCTTCCTAGCCCTGGCCTTGTTTTTTTGCTCATTATTCTTGAGGACTTTCCATAGAAAAAAGAAAAGAAAGAGACAATCCACTTGAAGTGTATTTCCTGTAACTCCTCCTTTTTTTGGTTCTCATTTTTGTTCTGTTTCATATATCCCACCTAAGTGTTAGAATTGTCTCTTTCTGTGTGTCAAATTAGCCCAAAACTAATGATGACTTAGGAAACAGAGATGATGTTTTTTGATCAAGAATTTGCAATTTGAACAGCACATGATAAGGAAGGTTATTAGCTTGGGCAACAACACTTGAATTGGAAGATCCATTTTTAAGACTTCTCAGTCACATAGCTGGCAAGAATGTGCTGGCTATTCAGTACAGTGGCCCCCCTTCCTCACAAACACTTTTCTCTGGGACTACCTAGATTTCCTTGTAGCATTGTGACTGGGTTCTAGAACACAGTAACAGGAACATAAAACATGTGACACTATTCAGAGCCAGTGGTAGCTCACAGTTTTTTGAAGACTGGGGTCAAAAATTGGCAGTGGGCTGGGCACAGTGGTTCATGCCTCTAATCCCAGCACTTTGGGAAGCCAAGGCAGGCAGCAGTTCAAGGCCAGCCTGGCCAACATGGCAAAATCCTGTCCCTACTGAAAATACAAAAACTTAGCCAGGCATGGTGGCAGTTGCCTGTAATCCCAGCTACTCGGGAGGCTGGGGCAGGAGAATCACTTGAACCTGGGAGGCGGAGGCTGCAGTGAGCCAAGATCATGCCATTGCACTCCAGCCTGGGCAACAAGAGTAAAACTCTGTCTCAAAAAAAAAAAAAAAAAATGGCAGTGGATTGCTTTTATCATATTCTAATGGTTAAGTAGTCATGGAGTCCACCCAGATTTACCTGTAGAGTACATAGATCACCCATTTTGAGGAAAAAATATCAAAGCATTTGGTGTGTAATCTATTTTAGTCCACACTAGTCACAAAATATCTACCTTTTTGTTTGTTTATTTTACACTGACCCTAGCCAAGGCCCACCCACATTCTATCTCATTAAATCTAGGATATTGTTGTCTAAATCAAATTCAGATATGGATGAGCCTTCTTGGGTGCAGTTCATATTAATATAAAAACAAGTGAATTAAACTGTTGTCTGCCATCCCCACACCCAACACAAAGTGTTGAAATCTTGGGGAAGTAAGTTAATGATGATATTTACTACCATTCCAAAAAGGAGTAGGGAGGGAAGACAAAGACATATAGTACTCACGGGTCCATAAAAATTCCTAAATTCATCTGGCTGCATGTTGCCCATTCTTTCAGTAGGGCCCAGTCCTGCTATCTATGATTGTTTGTAGTTATTGACTTGGCTGTAGAAGATTTTCCTTCCTTCTCCTAAGTTATATTTCCTTTCCCACAAGAAATGGCCCCCATGTTTGCAACTGAATAGCCATTTTAGTCTGCTCTCTGTCCACAGAATGTAGGGAATCCAAAGGCCTTTTATTTATTTATTGACTTATTTATCTATTTATTTAAAGTTTATAATCTCTCTTTCCCATCCAGTCCAAGAGGGTACAATTCAAAGGTTTTAGGTTTTTCTTACGGCAACACATCACATTCAGGGACAAAAAAAGAATTCTGCTTATCTATTGCCATGTAAAAACAATGAATCTGGAGTGTGGGCAGGTTTTTGTAGAGACAACAACACTTTGCTTTATGTGGTGTCATCTGGGACAGGTTGCTTTAAAGATAGCTCAATCACAAGGGCAGGAGATATAAGCTGGCTGTTTTCTGGGAACTCAGCCAGGTATGTAGGCTTGAGGCCCTCCTTCATTCTCTACATGAGCCTCTCCATGAGAAAAGCATTTGGTCTCTTTCTAGAGTATGGTAGCTCATTTCTAAAAGTGAATTTTCTAAGACACAAGAAGTAGAAACTCAGCTTCTTGAGCTCCTAAAACTACTCTGGCAACAGTTCTGAAACTGACCTGTGAATAGTAAATAGCATCACTTCCACCATACTTTTATTAGTCAAGGAGTCACAGAGCTCACTCTGTTATAAAATGATGGTACCTAGACTCTGCCTCTTAGACGTAAGAGTATCCAAAAATTTGTGGTTATCATATTTTATGCCACTAGTTAAGATTATTTCAATTTTCTTGTAAAACTTATATATCTGCAGGTTTCTACAACTTTAATACATTCCACCTTTTCATCTTTATAATTCTATCTGCTTCACTGTAGTGCTAAAGCCTCAATGAGGTGAACTTGTATTCTAGTTTGGACAATTACAACACTGTAACTCTTCACTGGGATTGAATCCAGCCTGGCATATGAATCTGTCAAAGCCAAAGTAAATAATACTAAAAAAAGGTTAATCAAATATTGGAAAAGATGTTCTATGCAGTATAACCTGTGTGTGGGATTTCTTTTTCTTCCTTCTTTCTTTTTTCCTTCCTTCCTTCCTTTTCTTATTTTATTTTATTTTATTTTTGACATGGAGTCTCACTCTGTCGTGCAGGCTGGAGTGCCATTCTCTTGCCTCAGCCTCCCGAGTAGCTGGGATTACAGGCACACACCACCACGTCCAGCTAATTTTTGTATTTTTAGTGGAGACAGGTTTCACCATGTTGGCCAGGCTGGTCTCTGAACTCCTAACCTCAAGTGATCTGCCTGCCATGGACTCCCAAAATCCTGGGATTATAGGCATGAGCCACGGCACCTGGCCTTTGTGTGGGATTGTTAAAAACTATTTCTGTAACTATTTGTGGCATCTATCTGAAAATTATAGCAACGCAAAATTGAGGCTAGAATTTATTGTGTCAGCATCTAGATCCAACTATGCCTGAAATAAAACTTCACTGTAGATTCTTCCATTCTGTGAATATCTATATTTATGTTGTGATAGTTGGTTAAGCTTGCTTGAGCTAGATTTTCTTTTACTTTCAAGAAATAAGCCATGATGGTAGATCTTTTTCTTCTTGCTCTCTATCTCCAACAGGTTTGCTTACAGTAACATTTTCAAAAGTGTTTCGGAAGATGTGTAAAACTTGTCTAAGTTTCACTGCAGCCTACATCTTCAGCCTCATTTTTTTTTTTTTTTTGAGACGGAGTCTTGCTCTGTTGCCCAGGCTGGAGTGCCGTGGCGCGATCTCGGCTCACTGCAACCTCCGCCTCCCGGGTTCACGCCATTCTCCTGCCTCAGCCTCTCCGAGTAGCTGGGACTACAGGCGCCCGCCACCACGCCCGGCTAATTTCAGCCTCATTTTTTCCTGTACCCATTCCTTGCCCCTAAAGTACAGCTATATTGAATTGCATGAAGTTTTAATTATTCAATGTACTTTCCCAAATTTCACCTTTCACTCAGACAGCTCTATTCTTCCTATGCATAAGACAAAAACTTACTTACTCATTTTTTAAATTTTGGCTTGAATATCAGTTGCCTGTGAAGCAGTTAATACCCCACAAAGGGGAGTGGAGCATTTCATCTATGTCACTTTATTATAATTCTGTATGTAAACTATACTTTAGATAGCACACCTAAAGTGTTCTTATTACTATCATTTCTTCATGTATATATTCCTTTACTAGATTCCATTCTTCTCCTAGAGAAAGAGACAATATGTAATTAATTTGTTCTTCCCCTATACTAAGCATATAAATTTGAAATATTAATGCAAACTAAAATATTTTAAATCAATAAAATATTAGTTGGTGAAAATTAAGGTAACCATAAGGTTTTAAATATTTCTTTTTTAAATTTCATTTGTTGACATCTTGGAAGACAACTTTTTTTTCTTATTTTTTGTTTCTGATTGCTATAATGCTTTCATGTAAGGAATAAATTCAAGGTGAAAAATAGAGTTAGCAATGTTTGGCAATACTTTATGCTATATATATATATATATATACACACTAGGAAATTATAGAAATAAAATAATGTTTTAAAATTGTAAGTATGTCATGAAAAACTAAAAATTATTGGTTTAATATTAGCAGAGGAGTGGAATATTGGCTCATAAACCAAATTCTTGTTTCCCTTTCTTATCAAGAGAGTCTAAAAATTATATTACATTACATGCCCCATTTTTCTTTCTGATCTCAATAATTTCAGTTGCTATATCTTTTATTTGTATATTTTTAAATTTAGTATTTTTGCAGTCTTACACATATCAAATTTTGTATAGTCATTATAAAGTTAAGTGCTTCAGATAATATATCTCAAATACTAGTATGACTAATATCCATTATAGTGGGAAAATAATAAAAGTACATTCATGTCACTTTTTGATTTATATATTTAGATGACAATGTTAAAACAAGTAAAGTAATTGCATTAAGACTAATAGAAATACTGCAGATTTTTGTGAGGTGATTGAAAACATCTGTACATGCACTGTTGTATGTCTGGGAATAGTTTTATAAGTCTGCATTTAAATATTGACAAAATGTTATTACTTCAACAGAGAGAGAAAAGAAGCAGAGGACAGGGCTTAAGGAAAAGATTAGACATTCTGTCTTTGTTATAGAGTATTTGATGTGATAGAAAGACACTTAAGTAGAGATGTCTGGGAGACAGAGAGAGATAAGAGACTAGACAGAAAGAGATCGGAAACAAGAAAGACTGTTCTATCAGGATAGATAGAAAGCTGTGGGAAAATGAAAGCTCTAACTATTATGATTATAGAGAGGTAAGAAACCGGAGAAAGTACATAAAACATAAAAGAAATTACCAGTGGCGCCCATCAAAGCAGACTTTTTGCTATTAATATCATTTGTATAGCTTTTTATGATTTATGAAAAGCCTTCACATGTATTATATAATTGTGATAATGTTTGCAAGAGTGACAATTACCATACTTTTGTAGACACCAGTGGTCTGGTCTATTGATTTAGTGACTATATTTTTAATAAGGTAGAAGTGTCTTTTAAGAGGTCCCAGACCTATCTATTCAATAAACATTATGATAGGCAATATATTTGAATAAAGGCAGTACAACTTTTTCTTCATTTAACATCCTATTCCCTCAGCCAAATAATTAGCCAAATTCCCTCATCTTGTCTGTCTGACAGCCTAAGCTTCTTTGTCCATCTCCACTGTAAACAGCAATTGTCAAATTTTCCCCACATTTCTGAGCAAACCTCATTTTCACTCATCCAAACCTCTCAACTACAATAATAACAGCAAGCAATTACATAACAATTAAATTCCCAGGGACTACTCTGTATTTTTGAAAATGGTGAATTAGGATTGAAAAACTACCCATCAGATACTATGCCTAGTACCTAGGTAATAATATAATCTGTATGCTAAGCTCCTGTGACATGCAATTACCTATACAGAAAACCTGCACATGTATGCACGAAAGTAAAATAAAAGTTAAAAAAAGAAACAACTATATAGATATAGTTATAGAAATATATGTATCTGTATACATATATATCCTAAGTAACTCTTCTAATAAAAAAAGTGTCAGTAATAAAAAAGAATACCACTACAGATCTCAGAGATGTTAAAAATGACAAAATAATACTGTATGATATATTTTTAAGAATTATACTGCATTTAAAAATGTAATTTAAAGGGACAAGTTTCTATAAATAATTCAAATTATCAAAGTAATACTCAAGACACAGCAACAAAACAAAAAAGGGGTGCTTATTTTCACCACTTTTATTCTACACCACACTACATCATTAATACAAGAAGCAAATAACAACAAAGTATTAAGATTTCAAAAGAGCAAACGAAAACAACTGTCATTACTTTAAAAAATATGATTATATAGGTGAAGATAAAGTAACAAAACTAATAGAAGAATTTAGTAAATATGTTAAATGTAAAGTCAATTTGCATAAATTTCAGTCATAATGCTCTACATTTGCAATATTTTTAATTGAAAAATTAAAATGTAAAACAATTTTAAATTGCTTGAAAATTATAAAATACCCAGAAATAATTTTAACCAGGGATGGACACATTCTCTACATGATTCCAAAATATAACAACCCTGAATAATTCTATTACCATTAAAATTATTAGATCAGTTACTAAAAATATTAGGAAAAAATCTATAGCCAAAATCATTTTATGTCAAGTTCCAAAAAATGAATTTATCCAGGAAAGTATAAAACATTCTAGAAAAAGTTAAATAATATCAAATTTAATGAAGACATGAACCATGCTCATGCACTGAACAACTCAATATTATTATTATGCTTATTTTCTACAAATTGATCTATAATTCCAATGCAATGCCAATAAATATCTCAACAGTTTCTATTTGGTTTTACTTGTTTATATGCATATGTATGCCAGTATAACTGAAAATTCTGATTGTAAAACTTCATGGAAATGCAAAAGACCAAAATGTTGCATTTTGAGAGAGGGCAAGGTTGGAGGAGTCACTGTACTCAATAACGACCCTTGTGAAGCTGCATAAATCAAGGCAGTGTAGCATTCATATGAGTAGAAACATAGGACAAAGGGACTCAATAAAAACCCACAGGCAGCCCTAAACTTATGGACACTTTATGAAAAATAAAGTGTACAAAATATTTTTTAAAGTAAGTATCAGCATAACTCATTGGCCTTATTAAAAGAAGAAAAAGGAGGAGGAGGAAGAACAAAAAAAAGGAGAAGAAAGAAAAGAATAAGGAATTTAAAAAAGGAAACTGACTCCAAATTTTACTAAACAAATAAGCAAACAATAAAAATGAATCTTATACTTAAACAATGACGCTTTTACCACATAATGTAGAAAATGTCTTTATGTCCTCAGAATACAGGAAGCTTTCTGCTGCGGACCTTTAAAACAGAAACCATGAAGTAAGAAGCTTCATAAAAAATAAGTATTTTAGAAAAGACCTTGTGTTTGCAGAGAGGCACCTTGACAGAAATGGCCAATGAACCTGTAAAAATGTTTTCAACTTGTTTAATAATGAGAGAAATGCAAAATAAAACCAAAAGCTATTACACACCCAACAGATTAGCAGACATTTAAAAATCTGCGCATTCCAGGGGTTGGCTATTGTTGGAGTAAAAGGATCTCTCATAAACTGCCATCAGGGGTGAAAATTGGAACCACCACATTAGAAAATGATTTGTCATTACCAGTAAATGTGAAGATGTGAATGTTGTATTATCCAATCATTCCAATCTTAAATATACACAAAATATTGGTACATTCATATGCATGAATGTGTATATATATACACACACACATTATATATATATACACACACACATATATATGTATACACACACACACACACCAGATTCTTATAAAAAATATTAATGGCATGTGCATAGAAAATGATTTGTCATTACCAGTAAATGTAAAGGCATAAATGTTGTATTATCCAGTCATTCCAATCTTAAATATACACAAAATATTGGTACATTCATATATATATGAATATATACACCCACACTATATATATACACACACACGTATATATGTGTACACACACACACACCAGATGCTTTTATGGCATGTGCATTAAATACACATTATTTACTTTGTGTTTGATTTTTTAAGGGACTCACATTGCTCAGTTTATACTCATGAAAAACTGTTCCAGGCAAATGCAGGAGAAATATATACATTGAAAAAGGTCTGGGGATCTTAGGAGTAAACTTTTTTGTTCTCCCACCATTGCATTACACAGGAAATGCTTGGTCTCTAGGTCATCATGTGCCATAACAAGCATCAGTATATCTTGGTACCAAGAAGCCAACAGTCTGTTCATGGTGATTCTTATGGTGAGCTGGTCACGTAGTCAAATTCCAACTACATGACCAAAGTTAATTATCAAAATCCTGCACACTCTACCAAAGCCAGGTACAAATCATTTACAACAATGCTGACAAGCTGGTATTTCGTACTTTGTGAAATACCTCACAGATCAATGGTTAGAGAACAACGGTTAGAGAATAACATTTATCTTTGGTTAACCTATTCTATTGCATTAGTAAAGAGTCACCATCATGTTCTACGCAGCCCTGAGGATAGACATTCAGTAAATCTAGATGAGCTGAGATGAATAATGTTATGCAGAAAGATTGGTGATAGTACAATGAAACTAGAAGCAACCCAAATGTTCAACAGTAGAATATTTAGCATATTTGTACAACAGAACACTGTATAGCAACAGAGGTAGATGAATGACAAATGTGCAACTTGGGTGTATCCTAAAAATTATGTAAAGTTAGCCAGATACAATAAAATATTTTCTATGTATGTTTACATTTATTAAATTCCAAATAAATAAAACTTTACCTAGGTAATGATTATTCAAGCTCATATGTTGTACATATTATTGATGTTTATGTTTGTTGTAATTCATAATAATATTTCAAAAAGTCAAAATGCAGAACTATACATCCTATCTTCTGTGGAAAAGTACATACATTAATATATATTCTTCATCTGATTTTATACACATAAAATGTCTTCATAAAGACACACAAGAAACAAATAATGTTCATTGACTGTGGATGGAGAACTTGTGCTGTTACACAAGTGGCTAAACACAGAGAGATTTCTTAAAGTTTTCTATTTTATATTATTTGGATTTTTATTCATGTGAGTATACTGCATATCAAAAATAAAACCTATCAGCAAAAAATACCAAAAAGCAAAATGAACATGTAAGATAAAAATCCTACCATTTTGAGAAATCTGACATTCTCAACATAGAAAGGGATTATTAATTAGAACAATGATAACACTATGTGACATTCTTGGTGAGTTATAATATACTACATTTTATAAGTGCCTAATAAGGCATATATTTCACTTCTATGAGACAGGAGTAAAAAAAGACAGAAAACTACCTTTATCAAGCTTTCATCTAAGGAAGAAAAACAACCAAGTAATTAAAAAGGGAAAGGGTAAAAGACTTAGCAGACGCTACACAAAAGAAGGTACAAAAATAGCAAGTGATCACAGAAGAAAAGGTACTCAGCACCATTAATTATTAGAAAAATTAATTAAATCCATAATAAGATACCACTTTAACTCACGTTAAAAACAAATAAAGTGGACAAAAGCAGATGTTGCTGAGGATGTGGAGCAAGTGGGACTCTGATACCTTGCTGGTGGGAATGTAACTAAATAAGATAACTGTTCAGCTACGGAAAAGAAGACAGATACATATTTTAAATGCACTGGAATTCATATAGCAGCCTTATTCATGGAAGCCAAAAATTGGAAACCACCCAAGTGTCTCATAGTACTACTCCTTTCTTCCCTCAAAAGCACCCTTGCCTCTCTCAGGGCTTGGTTCAAATATCAACTTCACAGTAAGATCTATCCTGCCATAAAATTGCAGCCAGGCACTCCTAATTTCACAATACCTACTCAGTTTTTATTTTCTGTGTTGACCTTTAATATCCTAGATCATTTACAGATTTATTGTGTTCATTGTTTATTATCTATCATCTCTTGTTTAGAATATGGCTTTATGAGGGCAGAGATAGCTGTCTTTTTATTCACCGATCTATATCCCATGTGCCTAAAACAGAAGACACTTTATAATAATTATTAAGTTAATAAATAACTAATGAATCTTACAGACTACAGGTATGAAGGGGCCTTTGTGATTTGTGGATGAAGGTCATGACAAATAAGGCACAAAGAAGAGAAGCATAAAATGCATCACGGCAAGGTCAGGAAAAAAGATATACAGACTTCCTTCTTTCTGAGAATTTGTATGTATTATGGGGCATATTTTCTAATATTAAAATATATCTGCATCCAGGCCAGGCGCAGTGGCTCACGCCTGCAATCCCAGCATTTTGGGAAGCCAGGGTGGGAAGATCATGAGGTCAAGAGACCGAGACCGTCCTGGCCAACATGATGAAACCTCGCCTCTACTAAAAATACAAAAATTAGCCAGGCATGGTGGCACGTGCCTGTAGTCCCAGCTACTCGGGAGGCTGAGGCAGGAGAATCACTTGAACCCGGGAGGCAGAGGTTGCCATGAGCAGAGATTGTGCCACCGCACTCCAGCCTGGCAAGAGAGTGAGACTCTGTCTTAAAAAAAAAAAAAAAAAAATCTGCATCCAATGGATCCAATGGTAGTTCTTTTTAGTTCTCTGAAAAGTCTCCATACTATTTTCCATAGCGGTTGTACTAACTTATATTTCCATAACAGTGTGGAAATATAAAATTCAAAGTATTCCCTTTACTCTGTCTGCATTTTTGTCAATCTCTGTTGTTTTTTGACTTTTTAATAATATTCTAACTGGTGTGAGATGGTATCTCACTGTGGTTTTAATTTGCGTTTGTCTGACCCAGCAATCCCATTAATTGATATCTACCTAAAGGAAATGAAATTATTTTATCAAAAAGACACCTGCACTCATGTGTTTATTGCAGCACAATTTACAATAGCAAAGTCCAATCAACCTAAATGTCCATCAACAGATGATTGGATAAAGAAATGTGTTTTTTATATACATAATATATATTATATATCATCATATATATATTGTATATATATCACTCTATCTATCTATCTATATACACGCAGTGTAATACTACATAGCTATATAAAGAATGAAATAATGTCTTTTGCAAGAGCATGGAAGAAGCTGGAGGCCATTATCCTGAGTGAAAGAACTTAGAAGCAGAAAATCAAATGCTGCATTTTTTTGCTTACAAGTGGGAACTAAAGAATGGGTATATATGGACATGCTGAGGGAAACAACAGACACTGGGGAGTTCAAAAGGGGGAAGGCTGGGAATGCGGGAGAGTTGCAAAACTACCATTTGGGCACAATGTTCACTATCCGGATAATGGGTACACTAGAAACACTAATCTTACCACTACGCAGTATATCCATGTAATGAACCTGTACATGTAACCCCTGAATCTATAAAAATACAAAAGGTGTACAAGTACATATGTGTATATATCTAGATCTCTCTGGAAGGTCAGTTGTATATGTCTAAATATTGGCTACTTTAATTTGTCAGTATTTTCCTCTATTTGCACCACATAGACAGAATAAAGGAGAGGAGGGAAATGCTGCTTTCAAAGACACCTCTGCATTTATAATTAAGTCAATGTTCTCAGGCAAAGAATACCCTATTACTAAGAAAGGAAAAAATTGTAACATTTAGAATGCATTCCTTTTAACATTTTCGTTTCAGAGTTGATCAACAAGATAAATAAAGCTTCAGTTTTTTATTCAATAGTGTATTTTATGAAAAGTTTTACTTGTATAAATGGAAAAAATATTTGGAAGTCTGAGAACAGCATGACTTGGTAGAAACATTATAAATAGGAACAGGAATATTTCAGAGACAGACTTGTATCTATGAAAACTTAATAAAAAATAAAAAGACCTCAACAAGTCAATAAGGACTGGGTTGTTTATTTCATAGGCGGTATTGGGAAAATGTACTCATCATACAGAGAAAAATAAAATTGATTCTTTTCCTAACACCATGTAAAATAGTGAGTACTGGGTAGATTAAAGACCTGAAGTTGCTTAATATAACTAAAAAATTAGAAGAAAATTTAGGAAGTTAACTTTGTGACCTAATAAAAGGAAAAATAGTAAATCTTTAATATCAGGTAAGTATTATTTTTTTCCTTTTTTGTTTGTACTTTTACTTCTTAAAGATTTCTGTTAAACAAACAAAGAATAAAACCCCATGGATAGAGGTAGTATATAAATGACAAATAGGAAAAGTTCTTTGCGATGATTAATACCAAAAAGGAATTATTCTCTGGAATATACACAAAAATGTAAATATTTTTAAAAATCAACAATTGCAACAGAAAAATGGAAAACTGGCAAAAACCAATTTACAGAAGAGCAAATCTGAAAAACAATAAATCTTTTAGGAAATGATCAAAATCATTATTAATCAGATAAATAGAACTTTAAATGGTGAGCTATCGACTGACATCTACTTTACTGTGTAGAAAGAAAGCTGGATAATGCCAAGCATTTCCAGGGAGGCAGAATACAGAAATGCTCATTTGCTGTTACTGGAGTAGAGAAGGGCACACTTACAATGGAAAGTAATCTGAGGCATCTTAGTTATATTTAACTATATGTATTATCAGTTAATCACAAATTTTGTTCTTAGAGTTATGTTTCTAAGAATTCCCGTGCCATTCCATATATGAACATGTGCAACAAGATTTATTGCATATTATTTTTGAGAGTAGAAATTTTTTCTAAAAGGAACTGCCTTTTCTTTAGAAAGAAAAAAAAGAGTTTGAGGAAGTTCAAGCCTAAGGGCTTTCTTGAATAAACTCTTTCTCTTAATTAAAAGCAACAAGATGAACCATAGCCCATCTAGTTCACCAGAGAAAACCATGGAAAGGTATAGCTAAGAAGAGCCCTGCGGGGATTAAACAAACCTCAAAGACTGGCCTTAAAAACTACCCTTGAAAAATTTAATGTACCAGGCTTCTGTGTTCCAGGGCAAGAAAGCAAATGACCAGTAATTAGTGGAAACTAATATGCAGTGCATAATAGCAAATAAAGTAAACAGGTTAAGAGAGAGATCAAGGAAAGAAACAAAGAGAGACCTGCACAAACCACTGTAATCTCAGATTAAAGCAGCACACAGCCAACGTTGTGCCCACTGAGGAGTGACACCAAGGGCTTAACACTGTAGGAGAAATAGTCTTCACTACATTAACCCATTCATTTCATAAAATAAATAAGCAAGTAAACAACACCAAAAACAAGCCCAGAAATGAGGAGGGGAATCAATATCCAGAATAGCTACTATAAATTACCCAAAATGACTAGTTTCCTACAAAAAAATTATGAGGCATACAAAGAAACAGAAATTTGGAACTCAAGAACAGGAAAAAGTAGGCAACAACAACTTTCTGTGAGAAGGAAATATTTAATACTTAACAAAGGTGTCAAAGTGTCATTATAAAAATCTTCAAAGAACTAAAGGAAGCAATCTTAAGAAGTAAAGGAAGGTATGATGTCAGTGTCCCATCAAATAGAGACTATCAACAAGGAGGTAAAAATTATGAAATATAAACCGAATGATAATTCTGGAGGTAAAAGGCACAATAACTGAATGAATTATTCACTACAGGGGTTTAACAATAGATTTGAACAAGAAGAATCAACAAACTATAAGATAGATCGACAGAAGTTAGGCAATCCAAGAACAGAAAGAAAATGGAATAAAAAAAGTTGAACAGAGTCTCAGAGACATGCAAAGCACTTTTAAATGCAGCAACATATGCATACAGGAAGTACTAGTAGGAAAAGAGAAAGTGAAATAAGCCGAGAGAATATATAATGACAAGAAAACTTACCAATTTACTGAAAAACATTAAGCTGCAACTCCAAGTAGAATAAATGCAAAGAGATCCACACCCAGACACATGATAGAAAATTACTGAAAGCCAAAGACAAAGAGAAAGTCTGAAAATAGTTAGAAAAATAAAATCAACAAAGGAACCTCAATAAAATTAACAGTTGGTGTCTTAACAGAAACAACAGATGCCAGAAGACATTGAAATGGCATATTAAATGTACTGAAAGAAAATAAAGAGCAAAACAAAAATCTTGTATCCAGAAAATTATCTTTCAAAAGTCAATGCAAAATAAAGAAATGTCCATATAAATAAAAAGAGACTGTGTTGCTAGATGGCCTGCTTTACAAGAACACTAATAAAAGTTCTTCAAGCCAAAAACAAGTAAACCCAGATAGACATCTAAATCCACTGTATTAGGACATTCTCGCATTGCTATAATTAAATACCTGAGACTTGGTAATTTATTTAAAAATGAGGTTTAACTGACTCATGGTTCTGCAGGCTCTACAGGAAGCATGGCTCCGCCATCTGCTCAGCTGCTTGAGGCCTTAAGGAGCTTTTACTCATGGCAATGGCAAAGTGGGAACAGGCGCTTCACTTGGTGAAAGCAGAAGCAAGGGAGTGGCAGGGGGTTGAGGTGCAGCGGGGGTGGAGGTGGGGTGCCACACACTTTTAAACAACCCTATTTCATGAGAACTCATCGACTATTGGGAGGATAACACCAAGGATTTGGTGCTAAACCATTCATGAGAAATCCACTCCCATGATCCAAATACCTCTCACCAGGCCCCACCTCCAACACTGAGGATTACATTTCAACATGAGATTTGGTGGGGACACAGATCCAAACTATATTATCCACTAAAATATAGTATAGTATATGGAGACAGAGGAAGACACAGTAAAATTAATTGCATAATTATAAAAGGCAGTACAAATGCGTATTTTAGCTTCTCTTACCTGACTCAAAAGCAATCATATAAAACAATTGTATAAATCTATATGTATATAATTGTGGTGCAGTTTGTAACATATATAAATGTAATATATTTGACAATAACAGCACAAAGAAATGGATGTTAACACAGTTGTATTAGATTAAGAAAATGACACTGATTGTTAACTAACCCAAGGGAACATGTGAAAAGTAGCAGAAGTGAAAAATAATAAAATAAATACAGCAAATTCTATAAATACATAGTTGTGTTTCTCTCCTTTTTCAATAGACATAAAATTATATAATCATTGGCTGGGCATGGTGGCTCACACCTGTAATGCCAGCACTTTGGGAGGCCGAGGCAGGCGGTTCACCTGAGGTCAGGAGTTTGAGACCGAGACCAGCCTGGACAACGTGCGGAAAGCCCGTCTCTACTAAAAATACAAAAATTAGCCGGGCATGGTGGCACGCACTGTAATCCCAGCTACTCGGGAGGCTGAGGCAGAAGAATCATTTGAACTCAGGAGGCAGAGGCTGCAGTGAGACGAGATTGCGCCAATGCACTCCAGCCTGGGCAACAGAGAGCGACTCTGTCTCAATAAATAAATAAATAAAATTATACAATCATTATAACTGTCTTTTGGGCCCATAATATTATATACATACAGGAAATATATGCATAACTATAGTCATAAACGGAAAAAAGTAAAGGGGATGAGAGAATAGAGCTATATGTAAGTAATTTATTTGTCATGTGAAGTACCTTCTGATAATTTAAGATGTATATTGTAAGCCTAGACAAACTACTAAGAAAATAACACAAAACCTTTAGCTAAAAAGAAAAAAAGACCTTTAATGGAATTAAAACATTGCAATAAAAAATATTTACTTAGTACAAAAAATAAATAAATGAAGAATAGAACAAAGAAGATATGAGGCACTTAGAAAACAAAAAGTATTATAGCATGCTTAAATTTAATTAGATTATTAATAATAAATTGTGACTGAAATACATAATCTAATTAAAGGCAGAGATTGCCACACTAGCTAAAAATCAAGATGTAATTATATGTCGCCTAAAGAGACACATTTTAGATTCAGAAGTACAAATATTATACATCAGAAGTAAAAATAGGGAAACATATATATCATGCAAATAACCATTAGAAATTTGCAGTGTCTATATTAATATTGGCCAATTTGACTTTATAAAGAAAAACACAAATGGAGATTCAAAAGGGTATATAATTTCATAATAGGGTCAACTTATTGGAAAGTTATAACATTGATAAACTTACATCAAACACCTGAGTCCCAAAAGATGCAAAGCAAAGGCAGATGCAATTAAGGGAAGAAAAAGATAATTCAACAATAATATCTGGAGATTTCAACATCTGCCTTTAAGTAATGGATAGAAGAACTCATCAGAAGATCAACAAGGGAAATAAAACATACATAACACTTACACAAATTAGATCTAAGAAAACCTATAGAACACTCAATCAAAAAGAATACACATGAAAAACACAATACAAAAGAATATACATGAAAAACCTCACCAGGTGAGGTGGCTCACGACTGTAATCTCAGCATTTGGGAGGCCAAGGCAGGCAGATTGCTTGAGCTCAGGAGTTCAAGACTAACCTGGGCAACATGGCAAGACTCTGTCTCTACTAAAAATACAAAAAAAAGTTTGGGTGTGGAGGTGCCTGCCCTCACAGACAACCCAGAAACAATACTTAGCATCCATCAATCCAATCAAGTTGACAATATTAACCATCACAGGGGTTGTGGGGTGATGCCTAAGGTTAAGTGTACTTTTTTCGCTTCTGATTCTGTTTTTTTGCAGTGAAACTATTCTAAAACTGGAGGCTGAGGTGGAAGGATTGCTTAACCATAGGAAGCGGATTTGCAGTGAGCTCAGATGGCACCATTGCACTCCAGCTTTGGTGACAGAGCAAGATCCTGTCTCAAAATAAAGAAACACAAGAAACATTATCCGGATTTAGCACAGGCCATTTGCTAAGCCAATAAACAAGCCTCAATAAATTTAAAATTATTGAAATCATACAAATTGTACACATTGAGTGAAATTTAAAAGTAATAATCAAAAGAAATTTGGGAAATTCACAAATAAGACCACTAGATAACAAATTGGTCAAAGAAGGCAAGTTGAATTAGAAAATACTTCAACTTATTGAAGATGAATACAATGTAAAACACAGAAGATGCTGCTAAAACAGTGCTTCAGGGAATATATACACCCTTAAATGTCTAAATTTAAAAGAATACAAGAACTTCTACCTTGAAATACTAAAAGAAGAGGAAACTAATCCCAAACCAAGCAGAAGGAAAGGTATAATATGAATTCATGTTGAAGTTAATAAGGTAAAAAATAGAAAAACAATAAAGTCAAGGAAACCAGTTTTTTTAAGGTTTGCAAAGTAGATACATCTTTAGCTAGACTGGCTAAAAAATGTTTAAAAAATTATAATGGAATAAAACAAACAATTATGACATGGTTGGATTATGTACCCAAAAGAAATTTTTTTTTTAAAAAATCCACATGAAAACGTATACACGAATGTCCATAGCTGCATTTATAATAGCTAAAATTTGCAATTAACCCAAATGTTTATCAACTAATGAATACAATATGGTATACCCATGCAATGGTATATGATTCAGCAATATAAAGAATTGAATTGTTATGTGCTATGCCATGGAAAACCTTAAAAAATTATGCTAAACGAACTAAATCAGACACAAAAGAGTACATATGAATTATCCATGGTAGGCAAATCTACAGAAAGAGAAAGTAGATTAGTGGTTGTCTAGAGTTGTGGGATGGGGGTTGTATTAATCAGGGTTCTCCAGAGGGACAGAACGAATAGGATATAGGTATGTGTAGAAGGTAGTTTATTGAGAATTGACTCATATGATCACAAGATGAAGTCCCAGGATATGCCGTCTGCTTACTCAAATGCTAATCTCTGGCAACACCCTCACAGACAACCCAGAAACAATACTTTGCATCCGTCGATCCAATCAAGTTGACACTTAATATTAACCATCACAGGGGTTGTGGGGTGATGCCTAAGGTTAAGTGTACTTTTTTTGCTTCTGTTTCTGTTTTTTGTAATGAAACTCTTCTAAAACTGATTGTGATAACTGATGCACTACTGTCCAAATATACTAAAAGCCACTGAATTGTGCTCTTCATGTGGATGATTTGTATGGTATGTGAATTTTATCTCAATTAAACTATTTAGAAAAAATATATCTAAAACTGTATTAATAAAATATTCCCATTTTAAAAGGCACATGCGAATATTATAACATGAAACAAATAACAGATAAAGATGTTTGCCCATTATGGGGAGATGGAGTTTGTGGGGAGATTATAGATAAAAGGAAGTTAAAAAAAAAAAAGAGTGAAACCTTGCTAAGACAGTGATAGCACTGTGTGGTGATCTAAGGAATGCAATAATCTCAAACCTCTGCAACTAAAGGCCAAAGAGACGCTAGCAGATAATCTGTATTTGGTTGCTGTGAAGATTTAATGAGCTGAAAAATGTCAGACGCAAAGGAGATACTCAAGAGATAGGAGCTACCATTCTTTTTCTTTTTCTTTTTTTTTTTTTTTTTTGAGACGGAGTCTTGCTCTGTCGCCCCAGGCTGGAGTGTAGTGGCGCGATCTTGGCTCACTGCAACCTCTGCCTCCCGGGTTCAAGCTATTCTCCTGCCTCAGCCTCCCGACAGCTGGGACTACAAGCACGTGCCACCACACCCGGCTAATAATTGTTGTATTTTTAGTAGAGACTGGGTTTCACTGTGTTAGCCAGGATAGTCTCGATCCCCTGATCACGTGATCCGCCCGCCTGGGCCTTCCAAAGTGCTGGGATTACAGGCGTGAGCAACCGCACCCCGCCGGGAGCTACCATTCTTATTAGTCTTACTGTGAAAGCAGAAGAGAAGAGAGAATGGGCTTCGGCATTTTGATGCCTTCACGATCTCTGTCTTAGCTAAGAAGCGGGACTGCACCCTTCCTTTTGGTGGTTTTTCCACTAAGAAGCAGGGGAATTAGCACTTCAGCAGCTGTATAGACAAGCTATAGCAGTAGCAGTCATGACAAGAAGGGATCTCTGCTTTTCAGATTAGAGGTCTGGTTTTCAAACTTTGACATGCATCATCTCTACCTGAAAGGCTTGTTCAAATGTAGATTGCTGGGCCCCATCTGAGCTTCTAATTCAGTAGTTCATGAGTGAGGCCTAATGATATAATTTTATAACAAGTTCCAAACTACTGCTGCTATTGCTGTCGGTTGGGAGACCGCATTCTGGGAAGAACTGCACTAGAATCTTGAAATTCAGCACACTTGAAGGTTATCCAAAGAGAGGTGATGAGACAAGTCAGTGATAAGATGACATCGATTGGCATTATTCAGGATGGAGACATAATGTGAATCTGAAGATTACCACCTCCCTTGCCCAGAGTCCCTAAGAAATCCTAAATGACAAAAACTGAATTCTGAGTGTCTACTACTTAGGCCATTTATAGAGTTTTCCAAATGAAAGTGGCAAAAACAAAAACTGACCTCAACAAATTTAGGCTTCTGCCAGACTATACAAAATTTTTCCAGTATGCACCTTCCCGTCTTCCCCATAGCCAATGAAATAGTGAACCATAAAAAAAAAAAAATCCTGATGTGTACATTGCATTAATTCTTCACTGTTAACCACAGCCTCTGGGTTACTGAACAAAAGCTTATTGTAATTTGAATATTATATGTGTATATGCATACATATATATGTATACACACGTATACATATATGTGCATGTCATTTTATATAATCTTATTGAGATTAATAGCAACTGGGAAATGCCTCAAAATGGTGTGTAATTGTAAGAGTTAGTAGTTAACTTAGGAGTTAAGCTTGGGCTACGTTATATATTAGTCATGCATCTATTGGCTAATCACTTACTCCTCTAAGATTATTTAATTGCCTATAATTTTGGCAAAAAGCTACTTATTTTGAGGATTAGAGAAAATTGTATGTTCTGCTCCTATCACATTGTAAGCACTGCATGAACACTTGTATTTTGCCACCATCTTACTGCAAATTGTTTTGAAATGCCTAGTATATCACATGTAGCAAACAGTACATCTGTTATTTGCAGAAATACGATAAGACATTGATGTTCAAATGAATACAGTATAGCAATTTTTCTTGAGCGAAGCCTTAATTTTGAGGCATAATACATGGAAAGATAGTTATTCTGCAGAAAACACAAATAAAAACAAATTATAAAAAATAGAGATGTAAAGAAATTGTGAGTAGAATGGAATTATAAATCCACATTAGAATGTGAAAAGTTTTGCAAGTAGTCAATATGAAACCTTTCATCACATAATATCTAACTACTTTCATATTCATATTTACACTGATAAAACTAATGAGCTTTATAATCAAAAGTGACAGTATTTTGCCTGCCTACGATGATTATTGCTGCCTACGTATGGATTTTTCTCTGAAGCCATGTTTTTAAAAGTACTACAATTTGCTTTGAAATCGTTTATTTCTCTCTCACAAAAGGAATACCCTTTAAAATCGGGATCTAGAATAGCTACATTTTATTAATGATATTTAATAATTCTCTAACATGCATGCATGTGTGCATCCATGTGTGTATGTGTCTATATTACATTACATATATGTACACATATACACAGATATATTTGTGTATATATATGTGTTTATGTATATATACAAACCACAATATCCCCAAACAGAGGTAGTCTGATAGAACTATCTAATCTCATCCATCTGCGGTTTTCATGTTGTGCTTTATGACACACTAAGAAAAGATGATTGACTTATATGGAAATACTAGGAGAGGACTAAGTTTGTAGGTTTCTGTACCTTTATTGCCCTTAAACAGATCAATAAGGTCTTGCTTGTCTTTTATCTGTTTATTTATTTTTATACTTTACATGGAATTACTTGAAGAAAAAGTACAAAGATGAAAACTAATGTTAGAAAATTATCTATTTTGGAAGATTAACATCCT
Source organism: Hylobates moloch (assembly GCF_009828535.3). Classification (NCBI taxonomy): domain Eukaryota; kingdom Metazoa; phylum Chordata; class Mammalia; order Primates; family Hylobatidae; genus Hylobates; species Hylobates moloch. The sequence continues at coordinate 70,922,051 of NW_026652286.1, read as the reverse complement.
TGCTGTTAGCATGCACCTGCATCTTACCACTTCCTAGCATAAAGTGAACAGGGGCTTGAGAAACACTAGCTTCTTTATCGGTAAGCAGTAGTACAGCAAAACTCTTGAGGGATAGTTTTCACCGTATCACTAATGCTTAAGCAAGGTACGGAAAGAATTACAAGCCTTCTTAATGAGAAAAAATAAGTAGACAGTAAGGGGGAAAATATCATGTGGAACATGTTTATCTTTAATCAAAATTATAGAAAGATGGTGTTAGTAGGATTTTTATAGAATTAAAAATAAAAGTCCAGACCTGAGAAATATCTAAGAATCATTTAGTTTCTTGTTAGGAAGACCTGCCTAAAGATTACATTTTAACCCCCTTTTTGCCCTCTGGAAAGCATGTGGATTAGATATAAGGCAACTAACTAGATTCTGCATAAATTTTTTTAAAAATGATAATTATTTTAAGAAATTTTAAAAACATAAATACTTGTATTACCATTATATATCAAAGAGACAATAATCCTGAGAATCATGAGTCATGAAAATGTGCTTTCTTTGGAGGGAAAATGTACATACTAGATGAATATTCAATTTATTCTGCCTGAATACTTGTATTTGATTCCATCAGTTATGAGTTCACTCTATGCTATCAAGAGAAGAAATAATTATTTCTTAATTTAATGTTCAGCCATGTATAGGTGGCATTATATGCAAAATTAAATCAACTTTAAAGACTGGCATAGGTTAACCTCTTTAATTAGCTAAGGCTAGGATCTCTGCAGAAGCTCTGTAAGAAGAGTGTGTCAACTGTAGTATGAACTTGACACCTGTAGCCAATGATAAGGTTATGGTGTAGCTGTATTCTAATTTGACAGAATAAACACCTGCCATTAACAAGGCTATGACCCTAAAAGCCTGTGCACGTGTGTTGCGGCCTTTTAATGAATCTAGAAAGGTCAGTGTCAGAAACTGCTGATTTCTCACTCTGACCCTGTGAACAAAAGCATGCTATAACTCACATTCCTACTCTGAAAAACATAGTCAATTAACTGCCAAGAAAAATGAAGGAGATTTTTGACCTCAATTCCACAGGCATTTTTACTTTATTTCTGAAAGCATATCACAATCACCAGGCTGGCCACAGAATTCCCTAGCAGGTGCTTTACAGTGAGCTAAAGCCTGGCTGGTAAGACAGAGAAGCCATTAAAGGGCGCTAAAGCAAAAATTAAAGTGGCATGGTATAGTGGCTTGTCTGCTGGGAGATCACAGAGTAGCAGATGGAACAGTCTAGAAAGTAGTAATCAAAGCTGTGTACCATCAGAAACATGGGGAAGATATTGTTACAAAGCAAGGGAGAAAAGCAAATTCTGCCAAGCATGGCAAAATGTGACTAGCATTGATGGACAATTCTCATGGGTTCTTGTGTTACTTTTCACCATTGATTATGCTAGCATAGCATTGCACAGATAGATGAGGAAAAGGTTGTTTGAAATCTTATTTAGTATTTTAAATGCAGAAGGCACTGTACTAGATCTTGGGAGGAAGCAAAATAAGAAGCAGTCTTTATTCTTAAGTATAATCCAAAGGGAAATGTATAGCTTCCACATGAGTATATTCAATATATACATGGATTATTTCTTCAGCCATGCATGTAGACAAGTACTGACACAAAGAGCAAACATGAAAATGCATCTCAGAAATTATAATATATCATAGCCAGTCACAGGGAGCATTATTTATAAAACATACCTGGCTTTCTAATAATAATTATGAAGAGAACTACGGCTACACAGCTGGATTTCTGGAATAAACCACTTCATACAAAACAGAAGCCACAAAGACTGTTCTTAAATACTATGTGCAGAAGCATTTTGTTGGGAATGGAGGAGAAAATAAAGGTATATATGTCTGGGTTCTAGATTTAAATGAATACAACATTCAGTGATAAGTATAAATATGGAAAATATAATTACAAGAGAGCTATAGGTGAAGTTTGCTCAAAATATAAAGTATAAAGGAAGCAATATTTGGAAAGCACAGAGAGATAACATTTGAGGTAGGTCTTGAATAATGAGCAGCAATTTAATAAACAGAAAAAGGAGATGGTATTCCAGGTATGTTTAACAGTAAGTAGAAAGACACAAAACATTAAGTATCCTGCCATTCAATTGCTCAGTATGATTCTAAAACAGTGCCCTTTCCTATTAGTCTATACTACGTTGGATTTTTTTTTTTGGCTTCTAAACTGTCTAAACTTTCTCTAAGCTTTCTAAACTACCTACAGAAATCATTGTTGTATTCCCCATATCTAATAAAATGTTTCTAATTTAATAAATATATAATAAATATTTTAAATGATGACTAAAATAGTGAAATTTTTATTTTGGTCCCTAATGTTTGCCTGCGTTATGATCCACATAACAAAACTGGCTTACAAGATAAAATAAATTCTAGATGTTTTAATGGATAAATCCCAAACTATCTGTGGCTTCACAGAATTAAAGTTCATTTCTTCTCACAAAACACATTTCAATGTAAGTGTACCTGATCTCATAGTTCACCTCCAAAAAATGACGTAGGGCTTAGGCACTTTTCTTGTGGATGTTTGGACATCCTGTCCTCATGGCTCTTCTAGATGGCAGACATGTAACTACATCCACTTTCTTTGCTTCTTATAGATGGCAGACATGTAACTAAATCCCACTATTTATAGGAAGCACAGAAAATGGAGGATTGTGTGAGATCTTTTTTTATTTTTAAGTAAGAGGATTAAAAAATGATGGTTGACTAGAAGTGGTGGCTCATGCCTGTAATCCCAGCATTTTGGGAGGCTGAAGCTGGTGGATCACCTGAGGTGGGGAGTTCAAGACCAGCCTGGCCAAAATGGTGAAACCCCATGTCTACTTAAAAATACAAAAACTAGTTGGGCATCGTGGTGCGCCCTCCAGCTCCTCGGGAGGCTGAGGCAGGAAAATCGCTTGAACCCAGGATGTAGAGGTTACAATGAGCCAAGATTGTGCCATTGCACTCCATCCTGGGATAGAGAGCAAGACTCAATCTAAAAAAAAATAAAATAAAAAAGATGTATAGTCACTGTTGTGCTAAAGTTAGTTTACAATGGTTTACTGTGCTTGTCTTTTTCTACCTGTATATTCAGTTTATGTTGGTAGTTTGAAATTGGCCACGGGAGACTATTTAAGCGACAGAGATTGGCAAACTCTACAAATACAGGTTGCTGTTATCATTATTATTACTGTTATTAATTTAGTTATTTTATAATGAGCCAACCTACCAGCAAACCAGTCTAATATTTTCATCCACTTTCCATTGATTTGGCATTGTTAGATAAAAAAAGGACATCCAATTATATTTGAATTTCAGATAAACAATGATTGTAATTTTTATATGATTATATAGCAAATATTTGAGGAATTATACTTTTACTAAAATAAGTATTTGTTGTTTATTTCAAATTTAAATTTAATTTACTCTCCTCAATTTTTATCTTTTCAATCTGTCAATATATGATGATTCAGACTACTGTAATAAGCCTGAAACATGGAGTTTACCTGTATTTTTAAGAAAAACAAACTAGATTTTAGTTAGTTGGTTTAGTGTATTTTTTTATAGCTATAACAGAGTATCTGACAGTTGGTAATATATGATGAACAGAAATTTACTGACTCATTGTTCTGGAAGCTGGGGAGTTTAATATTAAGATGTTGACATCTTGTAAGGGCCTTCTTGCTTGACATCACATGGCAGAAGGCAAGTGGACTAGAGAGAATAAGGAGGCTGATCTCACCCTTTTATAATGCATCAATTGCACCCATGAGAGTGGAGCGCTCATGGTCTTATCACCTCTTAAAAGTCTTACTACTTAATACTTTTACAAAGGCAATTGAATGTCAACAGAAGTTTTAGAGCAATATTTAGACTACAGCATTAACACATAGAAATATGTGTCACAGTAACTTAAGTTTCCATGTAGCTATGAAGGTTTAATAACTTTCTTTTGCCTCCCCAGATACAATGTCTTTGTTTCTTCACGTTGCCTTGTTCCTGAATTAACTATCCTGTAGCAACTACATCAAAATGCTTCTTTACTCTTTGGTCATTTGGCAGCATAGATAAGAAACTGAAAAATCAGAGTAACTCGGGATCCAGAATACGTATTCCCTGCCATGTCATCACAGCTTGGCCATACCCCCAACCCCATACTAAAGACCACAATCCTTTCAGGATTACTTTTTAATAACTATCATGAGATATTTATTTCTCTATATGTGTAGATAAAACTTTGTAGGTTTTCTCCTCTTTATGGCTGTTTTTTTTTTTCTGCTCCCCTTGTTGATATGTTACTTTCTGAAAAGGTTTGCTGAGATTTAGAATTAGGTTTCCAATCATTATTGTCCCAGGAACATAGATCATGTGGCTGACAACACTGAACCCTTCAAGTACCCCTGACATTTTTTTTTCAGAGAAAAAAATGGCCCCACTGCTCTGAAAGTAAACTAGTACTGCCTTGAAAAATATATCAATGACTAAATCTGAAAGAGTTGTCCAACTTTCCGAAGTTTCAGAAATTATTTCTGTTATGGTTTTTTACTTTTATACCATTATGGTCAGAAAATATTCTTTATAGGATTTCAATTATCTTAAAAATGTTAAGACTTGTTTTGTATCCCAACATATGATCCATCCTGGAAAAAATTCCATGTGCAGTTAATAAAAATGTCTATTTTACTACTGTGGGATGAAATATTCTGTTAATTTATGTTAGGACCATTTGATCTAGACTGCAATTTAAATCCAATGTTTCTTTTCAAATTTTCTATATGGATGATTTTTCCACAGCTGAAAATGAAGTGTTAAAATCCTCTACTATTATTGTACTATTATTATCTCTCCCTTTAGATCTATTAATATTTTCTTTATACATTTAGGTGCTCCAATGTTGAGTGTATATATATTTGCAATTCTTATGTCCTCTTGCTGAATTGACCCTTTTATCATTATATTATGATGTTCTTTGTCTTTTTTTTACAGTTTTTGATTTACAGTCTATTTTATCTGTTAAAACTATAGCTACTCTTACTCTCTTTGGCTTCTACTGCATGAAATATCTTTTTACACCCCCATACTTTCAGTTCTATGTGTATGCTTACAGATTAAATGAGTCTCGTGTAAGCATAACTTAGTCGATTCTTACCTTTTTATCCATTCAACTATTCTATGTTTTTAAATTTAATAATTCAATCCATTTAGGCTCAGGGTTATTATTGATAGGTAAGGACCTACTACTGCCATTTTTTTAAATTGGTTTCCATGTTGTATTGTAGGTAATTTCTTCCTTTCTTTCTCTCTTCCTGTCTTCATTTTAGCCAAGTAATTTTCTGTAGTAGTATATTTTAATTCCTTGCTTTTAATTTGTAGTGTATATTTTTTAAGTTTTCGCTTTGTTGTTTGCATGAAGCTTACAAAATGCATCTTATGACAGGTTATTTACAGCTAATAACAACTTTGATTGCAAATTAAAAAACAAAAACAAAACAGGCAAAACGTCTACACTTTATCTCCACTCCCCACCCACATTTTGAATTTCCAATGTCACAATTTACATCTTTTGACATTTGATGTTACATAACATTTAACAGATTATGAAATTATTATATAAATAAAATATTATTTTAATAGTTCTTTTTTGTTGTTGTTGAGACGGAGTCTCGCTCTGTTGCCAGACTGGAGTGCAGTGGCACGATCTTGGCTCACTGCAACCTCTGCCTCCCGGGTTCAAGCGATTCTCCTGCCTCAGCCTCCCAAGTAGCTGGGACTACAGGCATGCGCCACCATGCCCAGCTAATTTTTGTATTTTTAGTAGAGACGGAGTTTCACCATGTTAGCCAGGATGGTCTCGATCTCCTGACCTCGTGATTTGCCCCCCTTGGACTCCCAAAGTGCTGGGATTACAGGCTTGAGCCATGGTGGCTGGCCAGTTCTGTCTTTTAAACTTCATACTAAAGATATAAATGACTTCTGTGCTACTGTTCAGAATTATTATTCTGAATTTGAATATGTACTTTTACCAGTGAATTTGATACTTTCAGCTGTTTCTATGTTACTCATTGGCATCCTTTTCATCAACTTGAACAACTTCAGATAAACTCGCTAAGTATTTGCTTGGAAAAATTAATATCTGTTTATTTCCGAAGGAGAGATTTCCTGGGTACAGTACTGTTTATTGGGATGTGACAGGAGTGAGCTTCCTTCAAGGTGTCCCAGAATGGTGAGGAAGCTGAATGTCCACCTCTAATTCACATTTTCCTTTGTACAAATTGTGGGTCTAGGATATTTTTGTGCGCACGTCACTTCGCTGGCTTGGAGTATGGCCAGCAAGGTAACAGACCACCATTCTCTTACTATTTGATCACATTTATCTTGTTTTTGTGGTCCAAGTAGGTATCTTAGGCTCACTCCCCAGTACTGGGATATTAAGGGTGATATTCTTGCCTGTGGATAATTGCAAGTTTAATTTCTGTGTGGGAAAGTGAAGCTGGGAAATTTTTATTTTGCTATCTTGCTTATGTCACTTTTTAGATGATAATTTAACATCTGTAAATAAAGAATGGAGGCAAGTATAGGGCCAAAGGGTGTTACTCCATGTTATTAGTGATATTTTCTCTGTTGGTAATTGAATTAAATAATTTTTTTCTTATCATTGACTGTGCAACAATCATGCTTGAAAGTTTTAATATTGTCATACAAAAACAATATCTTATTTTCTAATATTTTATAACTATATTTTAAGCAAGATGCACAATAGGTTTATAATAGGATATAAAACTATGACATAAAATAGCTCTCAGCTTCATGTAAAACATAATACCATGAAGTTTCTAATATTTTGGCAAGAAAAAAATCAGAAAATGAACACTTAATTACTTATGAGAGAACTATATTGAAAGAAATGATCTGACACAGTATATTAGTAGTTTATCTGAAATGCAATTATAATGACCACACATCAGAATTGTATAATTTAGAAAAATCTATTCCTTATTTCTTATGATTATGGTTGGCTCTATTTGCAGACTCTATACATTTTCTGAAATATCAATCTTAAAAGAAAATGGATTGGGCAACCTTGAAAGAAAATAAGATCTCAGTATCTAGAGGTATTTAACTGTAGACTTATGACCATTGTAGGGAAAATGCTTCATCTACAGTCCAAATATTGATTGTTTTATTGATCTTAGCTGTTTTTAAGATCAGTCTCCTGAAACCCTGAGGTTTTTAAATTCCTCCTTCCATGGTCCCTAAATAAAATTTAACGAGTATTTGAATAGGCATTACTGATCTTACAAATATTTATTCATAGTCATTCAAATACGATTTAGAAAAAAACTGTAAGGACATATGAAATTATTAAGTTGCATGCACTGATAATGAAATAATTATGACAGTAAAATTTATTAAAAATCATATGTAAACACGAGATTTTATTCAGTTAAATTAAAAAAATCACACACACAACTATTTTCTATTCAGATGATTTGTTACTTATGCTTATATATTCAATTAATCATCCAAAGTGTATGTATTGAACCTACTATGTACAGTGAAGTTTATATATATTATGAAGATAAATAAGCCATAATCTTTCTTTGGAGCACTTTTTGTATATATAAAAGAATTCTTCATAAGTAGAGCTCAGGATCATATTCACTAGGGACCTCTTAATTTTTTTTTTTTTTAGATGGAGTCTTATTCTATTGCCCAGGCAGGAGTGCAGTGGCGCGATCTCGGCTCACTGCAACCTCCACCTCCCGGGTTCAAGTGATTCTCCTGCCTCAGCCTCCTGAGTGGCTGGGATTACAGGTGCGCACCACCAAGCCCTGTTGATTTTTGTATTTTTAGTAGAGACAGGGTTTCATCATGTTGGCCAGGCTGGTCTTGAACTCCTGAACTCACGTGATCCACCTACCTTGTCCTCCCAAAGTGCTGGGACTACAGGCATGAGCCATCATGCCCAGCCTGACCTCTTAACTTATGATGGATTATGCAGTTTTATTTTGTGCTCTCAAAGCAGATCTTCCATAGTTCTATAATATATTTGTTATTTTACATAGAATTATGTATTTATTTGTCAGTTTCATCAACTTGTTAGTATCTTGAGAACAGGGGCCATATTTTATGTCTTTAAAATTTTAATAACCTAGAACAAATGACAGAATTCAGTAAAATCTAAGTAAATATTCATTGATTTCAATTTTTAGGCTGCTCTGTTGTATCAATGATAGTTTCAGCAGAAAGTAGATGTCACACCTAAGCTAAGGGATTTCAGAAGTTTTTAAACACACGGCAATTTAAAAACCTGTGGGTAGGCTGAGGGCACTCCACAAAGATTACTGCAGTACCTGGGATTAACGGCAAAACTCCTTTACTCCAATACCTGAAAGGCAGAATCAGGACACAGTTGTTGCCAACCCAAGAAAATATCTTGATGATAAAGTTTGCCTCATATGAGTTAGGAACAAAGAACCAAAGGAATAATATTTCTATTACATAATCCTTCAATTCACCAGGTTCTTTCCAGTTGCTACCATTTGCTAAACCCAAAAAAAGCAATAGAGAAAGTTTTTTGGGTCTGCCTCCTAAAGAAAAGGGCACAATGGAAAATGGTGAAATGTGAATAAGGAGAGACAACAGGATGATACCCATCAAATAGATGTTAAATATGGCATGTGAATGTCAACATAACCCAAATTATCAGCAAAAAAGAAAATAAAAATAAAAGGTAAAAAATGTTAAGAAACTACAACAAAATAAATCCCACACCTGTAATCTTTTGTTTGAGAAGCTATCAATATGAACTCATTTATTTTTCATAGTAAAATAATGCATGTGGGGAGGTTCTGAACACAAACATGGATTAGAAACGATGACAACCTCGTATCAGTGGAGACCCTAGTGTTTAGATTATTGTCATTAATACCATTTTTCCACTGACAAGACTTTGAACTCTTTAGCAATGTAACTAATTTCAGGAGTAATGCACAGACGGTACCAAACCATCCCTGATTATATTGTTGGGCCAGAAGGCAAAGGAAGCAAAGATTGCTGGAGTTTTGTGAAAAGGACACAAAAAAATAAGGTAAATGAATTACATCAATGTCGATTTTTATTGTGATATAGAATTTTATAGGTGTGTAATATGTTACCATTGGGGGAAACAGGCTAAAAAGTATACAGGATCTCTTTATGTTTTAAATTTCTTTCAACTGCATGTAAATCTCCAGTGACGTCAAAATTCAAAAAATTAAGAAAACCATAAGGCCAGTAGATATCTAGATATCTATTGCAAATAAAAAGACAATAAAGAAAATAATCAGAAACAAATGCTCAAATGGAATTTAATGGCTTTTGAATTAATGAGCAGAATAGCTTGACCATCAAAAACCAGTAACATACACAGTATATTAAAAGACATGAAATATCTAGAGATCCATAAGTTCACAATGATATTTAAAGAAAATCTATAACATGCCATGCATTTTGTTAGGATACCAATTATCTTGAAAATTGGTAAATATAGGAAAAGATTTAAACATTTATACTACTTTCCCTGGTAACCTGTATTTCAAGTTAACCAAATAATTCACCCAGAAAACTTGTTTTATATAGAGATGAACTGAATCTCAAATTTTTTGATATTATTATTATTATTTAAGCTCTCATGAAATAATAGACTGATGCAATAGTTATAAATGCAAGCTAAAACTATCAGGTAAATGATTAATGGGGAGGTTTATTATGAATACGTCAGGCTGATAAGACCTGATACAATTGATGGAATTATTTTAGGAAATGAAAAGTGCAGAGGATGAAAAAAAAGGAGGAGGAAGAAGAGAAGAACAAAGATAAAAAGAATAAGAAGGAGAAAGAGGAATAGCAGAAGGAAAATGAGGATGAAGAAGGGGAGCAAGAGGAGGAGTTGGGAGGAAAGGACAAGGGGCAGTGCTAGCAGAAAAATACCAAAACACGTACAACCCAAATTTACCATTTAGATATATACACTGTAACCACTCCAGCAAGGTAAATGTCCCCCAACTCATTCAAGGAAGAGGGATGCTTAAAGGTGAAAAAACTTTCAGTTACTTTTTTTTTTTTTTTGAGTCTGAGTCTTGCTCTGTTGCCAGGCTGGAGTGCAGTGGCGCGATCTCGGCTCACTGCAACCTCCGCCTCCTGGGTTCAAGTGATTCCCCTGCCTCAGCCTCCCGAGTAGCTGAGACTACAGGCACACGCCACCATGCCGGCTAATATTTGTATTTTTAGTAGAGATGAGGTTTCACCATGTTGGCCAGGATGGTCTCAATCTCCTGACCTCGTGATCCCCCACCTTAGCCTCCCAAAGTGCTGGGATTACAGGCGTGAGCCACCGCGCCTAGCCTCAGTTACTTTTTGAGAAAAAAAGTTTGCTCTTTACTATGACTTTCCTTGCTTTTAGATTTTAGGGTAGATAAAGAAAAATAGTTTAATCCTTTTGTGAAAATGACCTTTGATACGTTTGGAGTCATTTCACATATTCCTCTTCAGATATTTGGGCTAAACCATAACTCCAAATATCTGAGGTCAAAGTAAAGATTGTTACTTTTAGCTAAAATAAAGTTTTCTCACAATGTTTAAAAGATCATGAAATATTTTATTATACCCCTTAAAAAAGTAGTTTGAACATTTTTGTATTAAGAAAGTGATAATCATCAGTCAATTCACAGTAGCTTTTCTATTCCTACTCAATTTTGAAAATGTTTTTATGTCTCCTTTAACTGAGGATTATTACTCTTCTCAAGGGAATATTTCAATTCTGTTTGGTTTGTTCTACCAACATATAAAATAAATGCTATAGTGGCAGCATTCGTGGCTTGTTATTTTTCATAGGGAAATTATGAGCACATCACATAGAAACTATCTATTTTACTGCCAACTTTTCTCACATTTAGTTCTCTCAACAACATAAACTCTCTATTTTGCCATGTATTTCTCTTTTCTGAACAGTCTCAAAATTAAAACTACCACTGCCTCCAAGGATGTCTTGATTATATGTGTGGATATGAGCATTTTGCTCTCTAAGGACAGTACCTCATTTTGTCCATACAAATGCAGCTAAAGACAGTAGATGCAAGATATTTCTTTATGTATATATCCAATGATCTTATGACATTTTATCTCAATTGTTTTCCTGTTAAAAGTTATAGTTTTGTACCACAGTTTATTATCCACCTCCCTTGAAAATTAGTTTTATATATTCACCAGCAAACATTTTTTTTAGTTATAACTTTGAGTAATACATCTCACCCATTTATGGAATAGACGATGAAGGGGCAAGTAGAACTTGCTTTTATGTTTCATAAAGCCCATATTTTCTGTCTCTGTCTCTGTTTCTTTCTTTTCTAATTACTGCATAATTACTTCTTAATAATGAGACTTGAGAAAACTGGAAGTTACATTTGCTGTTCTTCCCCTTTATCTTATAAGTTATATCTGCAGAAGACAATATATTGCTCCATAATATCTAATTTGAATGGGTTTACTTACAATAGTACCTGGCTTGTCAGAAACTATCTATTCTGATTTGGGCCTAATCTCTTTCTTTGAATTTTAGAATAAAATAATTTCCTTTCTCTATGTTTACTATTTCACACATGCCCTCTTTCCCAGAAGTCAGTCCTAGATGATCTTTCCTTATAGATGCTTAACCCACCTTTTATTTTTCTTTACTATAAGCTCTTTATTCTGTGTTACTGACTTACTATCTAAAACTTTATCGTAATTATTTCCTCACCACATCAGCTAAGAGTATAATTGTCTGTCCAAAATTATAATTCCTGACACATGTGTCTAATTTGTGCTGGGCATGTTCTAAGCAATTTACACATAAAATATATTAAACCTTAAAAAACTATGACAGAGACATTTTTGATAGGCAGTTCATGTATTCATCAATATTTAGTTTCACAGTTCTGGGAACACAGAAAGATTACACTTACCCACGATGTGATCTGCTTTGACCAATTAAATGTGAGCAGGGATTCTTTCACTTGAGGATAGGAGTGTTTAACTGGCTTGGTTCAATTCCCCAGGGCCCTCATGAGAATTATGGGATCATGGATATTGTGTAGATCACTTGATAATGAAACCATCTAAGGTTGTAAACCCATTCATGGATGAAAGCTGACCTCATCAATCACTCAGACTGGCAGCAGACTTAGCATGAGTAAATAACAAACTTTGGTTGTATTAATTCACTGAGAGTTTGATACAAGATTCTAAATTCCCTAGTTATTATCAAAGAGTTCACTGAAAATATATATATACACACACATACATACACAGAGTGATTAATGTATAGAGGATATGTGAAGTCATAACACTAGAGATACTCAAGAGGAAAAGGTAAAGACTAAGTCATACAAGCACTCCCAAATTAAAAAAAAAAGAAAAAAAAAAGAAGAGCAGAGAGCAGCGAAGGAACAAGGGAGAAGGAAAACAAAAAGAGCATAGTTAACCATTGAAAGCTCTGATAAATAAATTTATAATTGAAATTTGACAATTGCATTGAGCAACATGTGGAATATTGGTGACACCGACAATTTTAGAAGAGTGATGTGAGAAAATTATTTATTTTAAAATAAATGCACAGTAACACACTGTATCACACAGAATATTAAAGGACCCATTTCATTAACAAAAATGATTTGTCTAAATATAAAATATGTTTTGGCAACACCATGTATTAGTCTGTTTTCACACTGCTGATAAAGACATACCCAAAACTGAGAACAAAAAGAGGTTTAATTGGATTTACAGTTCCACATGGCTGGGGAGGCCTCAGAATCATGGTGGGGCACAGTGGGGAAAGGCACTCCTTACATGGCGGGGCAAGAGAAAATGAGGAAGAAGCAAAAGCAGAAACCCCTGATAAACCCATCAGATCTCGTGAGACTTCCTATCACAAGAATAGCGCAGGAAAGACAGGCCCCCATGATTCAATTACCTCCCACTGGGTCCCTCCCATAACGTGGGAATTCTGGGAGATATAATTCAAGTTGAGATTTTGGGTGGGGCCAAGCCAAACCATATCACACCACAATTTGAAAATGTATAATATTAAATATTGTTTTTAACCACTTGAACTGCTAAAAGGTCTACTGCCTCAAACACATCAATTTGAGAACAGACTCAGACTATAGATAAAATTACCTATACATGACACATTTTATGTGATTAATGCAATTTGGAAATAATATTAGCAGTTGCAATAGGTTTCACATCTTACTGAGGTATATTTTCCAGAGTCCATTTATATTAATGATATCTATGATATTTAGCATATTAACCTCTTTCACCCCAGCAGTAGACTATTTCATAAAAACTAAACACTGCCCTGGATTCTCATAATTTTGTAGATAAAAAACAGTCTATGATCTAATCTCTTGGTTTAATGACAATATAACGAAACTAAATTATTGAAATGCTGGCTCAAAGCTAGACTAACTGATTCATGCACGTTTCTGATTTGGAAGGCAGTTTGATAAACAGAAATTATTCTAGGTCATTATTAGAGACAAAAAGTTTTAATGCACTAAGTGTGAGATTTACTGCTTAAGTTTAATTAAGTAAAAAACAAAGCACCTCTTATTGACTTGTGATAATGAGATCACCATTTATACTGCCATTGCCTTTATTTTCAAGTCTTCAAACTTTCAACCGTTTTTACACTAGTGGTGTTGTAATAAAATTAAAAATCTAATTTATTTCTGCATGAATTCTTGAGACATGCATCATAGTCATAAGAAGAAAATGCACATTTCTGAGTACATTGTAGCAAGTAATAGATCTTGAATTAGTATTTATTCAAAATGTGCATTAGTATTCATTTATTCAAAATACCTATTATATGCTTACATCATATCATGTTTGCTAGCATTTGCATAAATAAGCATTTCTATTTTAATTTAATAATATTCAACTTTTTGCAAGTAAACAAATGATGAATCTGTGTCACCAACTAGCATATATTTAAAAAATTATAATAAGAATTTAGAGATTGAAAATCTCTTATGTCTGATCAACCCATTCACAATGTTGCTTTCTGCCTTTCATCACAAATTAAAAACTAGGAAATTCTTAGAATCCTGAAAAAAGGTTTAAATGTTAATATAATAATATGTAAGTTAAGTAAAAGATAATTATAAGTATTAATACCAATTTTCACCAAAAATAGTCATATCTATGAACTTCTAATGACAAATTGCAATTTTAACTGACAATGTTTTTGTCCCAGTACAGGTTATTATTCTTAAAAGTATTACCCTATGTAATATATTTTTTGGTAATTTTTATTCTATTTACGAAGGATGTAGTATCTCATTTGTCTTGAAAATAGCTCAGTGAGAATTCTTAACACTAGTGACCAGATATTTTTCATCAGAATTATATATAAATTAAAAGGATTTATAATCAGAAAAATTGGTGCCAGATAAGATTTTGGAGATAATTGAGTAGGAAGAGTCAAGAATCATAAGACCTATGTTTCTATGTTAGATAATTGTATGAATGTATATATTGAACATTCATTGACAAAAAGAATACAGAATAATTAGACAGATTGTTATTGGAAATGGGGACACTAGTAATGCAAATATTTGAGTTCACGGCTTTCTAGGCAACAAGAGTCAGGCATTTTGGCAGCTAAAAAGTTAATCAGACTATTAGATTTATAATTCTAATGATAATATTAAGATTAGATTCCAAGTATTCACCTGAGAACATTTTAAATATATATAAAAACATAATCACCATGTGACTAAGACAAAATTAAATGTTAATATTGCTTTCTTCTATCACCATAATGAATGAAGATAAAAGGGTAATATCCCTAGCTTATTGAGTAGTAAAATTTATAGTGTCCCTGGAATTTAACTTCTGCAACACAGAATTTCTTGGTGGGTGAAAGCAGGAAATGAGAAAGGCTAGTGATTATGTTGCAGATATTAAATCCAAGTAAGTATAGCCAAAACATGGGCCTCACTTCTTTTATCTAACAGCCAGGTATGGCAGGTCAAAAATACCGGGAACCTGATTACTGTCACTCCAACTTGCTCATAAGGGTAAAGTTCCACACTAAGAGAGACAAGCCAAGAAGAGCAGAAACTATTGCCCATGCAAAGCACTATTCTCATAAAGTAGAGATGCCACTCCAAGAGAAATAGGTCATTATTCCTGCACACAGCTCTGGAGCAGTGACTCAGAGGTTTTGTCCAGATGTAGAGGCAGACCATCAGAATTGACAGCTCCAAAGATTTCCCCAAGGTAACTTACATTATTGAAACAGTGGGAAAAGTTCAAGCCTAAGGGTGCACTCAATAAAAAAAGATTTTGGAACTAAACAATTAAAAAGAGGCTGGCAGATCCATGAGAGCAATAAGCTAAGCAATATACCAGCAAATTTATTGAGAGAACCAAGGAAAGATATAGGTAAGAAGAGCCTTCTTAAGGTCAAAGCAAATCAAGAAGATTTGCCTCAAATATTGCCTTAATAGAGGGGACCAAATGTAATTAAATCAGACTTTGGAGAACTTCATGCCCAAGGGAATTCATGAAAATGTCACCCAAAAGACCACCGGTATGGCTATATTGTAGAAAGGAGAGCTTTATTGGCTATACTAGTGTGCAAGCTGGGAAGAGGAAGTCTCCAGCATGCGCTAAAGATGCTCTTTCTTTGAAGAGTGTAAGGACAGATTGGGTTTAATACCTCACGGGGCCAGTATCATACATATTCAGCAGGTTTGGGGAGAAAAGGACACAAAAATGGTGTGTATACAGCTTCTAAAAGCTGGCTGAAACTGGTTTAAGGTGTGCAATTAGCTTATCCAAACAAACAAACAAAAAAATGGCTGTAAAATAGGTCCTCTGTCCAATCAGAGTTGCAATTGCCTGGACTGTAAATTAGCCTGATGGCTCCATTTGTTACGGAGTTTAGCCATAGAAATTTAAAAATTTGCCATGGCAGTCAAACTTATCTCTCAACCCATAAGTATCTTGGTTTCCTTAACCTAAGGCTCCATCTGAGTTGATAAAGAGATGTCTACTTTAATCCCCCAAATCGCAAGGACTATATATCAATCAGCAAACATTTATAGATTGTGAAGATTTTATGGACATTTATTAGTTCCCCAAATTAATACTTTTGTAATTTCTTACACCTGTCTTTACTGCAATCTCTAAACATAAATTGTAAAGATTTCATGGACACTTACCACTTCCCCAATCAATACCCTTGTGATTTCCTATGCCTGTCTTTACTTTAATCTCTTAATCCTGTCAGTTGAGGAGGATGTACATCGTTCCAGGACCCTGTAATAATTGCGTTAACTACACAAATTGTACAGCATATGTGTTTGAGCAATATGAAATGTGGGCACCCTGAAAAAAGAACAGGATAACAGCAATTGTTCAGGGAATAAGAGAGACAACCTTAAACTCTGACTGCCGGTGAGCCGGGCAGAACAGAGCCATATTTCTCTTCTTTCAAAAGCAAATGGGAGAAATATCGCTGAATTCCTTTTCTCAGCATGGAATGTCCCTCAGAAAGAGAATGCATACCTAGGGGTAGGTCTCTGAAAAGCCCCCCTGGGGCGTACCTGTCTCTTATGGTCGAGACTGCAGAGGTGAAATAAACTCCAGTCTCCCATAGCGCTCCCAGGCTTATTAGGAAGAGGAAATTCCCACCTAATAAACTTTGGTCAGACTGGTTGATCTCAAAACTCTGTCTCCTAATAAGATGTTATCAATGACAGTGGTGCCCAAAATTTCATTAGCAATTTTAATTTCACCTCGGTCCTGTGGTCCTGTGATCTCGTCCTGCCTCCACTTGCCTTGTGATATTCTATTACCCTGTTAAGTACTTGATGTCTGTCACCCACACCTATTCCTATACTCTCTCCCCTTTTGAAACTCCCTAATAAAAGCTTGCTGGTTTTTGTGGCTTGTGGGGCATCACGAATCCTACCAATGTGTGATGTCTCCCCCAGACGCCCAGCTTTAAAATTTCTTTCTTTTGTACTCTGTCCTTTTATTTCTCAAGCCAGCCGACGCTTAGGAAAATAGAAAAGAACCTACGTGATGATTATCGGGGCAGGTACCCCGATAATGTACCCTCAAACCACAATAGAATTAAATTGGGAATCAAGAATACAAAGACATTTAGGAATCATAAATGTGTAGAAATAAAACAATAATCCTAAATAATCAAGGGATTTGGTATGGGTTGGCTGTGTCCCCATCCAAATCTCATCTTGAATTGTAGTTCCAATAATCCCCACAGATTGTGGGAGTTACCAGGTGGATATAATTGAATCACGGGGGCAGTTTTCCCCATCCCATTCTCATGATAGTGGATTAGTTCTCACAAGATCTGATGGTTTTATAAGAGGCTTCCCCTTCACTGGGCATTCATTCGCTCCCCTGTCATCATGTGAAAAAGGATGTGCTTGCTTCTTCCTCTGCCATGATGGTAAGTTTTCTGAGGCCTCCCTAGCCATGCTAATCTGTGAGTCAATTAAACCTCTTTCCTTTATAAATTACCCAGTCTCAGGTATGTCTTTATTCGCAGTGTGAGAATGGACTAATACAGTAATCCAAGTAGTGGAGTGCTGCTTCAAAGATACCCAAAAAAGTAGAAGCAGCTTTGGAACTGGGTAACAGGCAGAGGATGGAGCAGTTTGGAGGGCTCAGAAAAGAGGAAAATGTGGGAAAGGTTGGAATTTCCTAGAGACTTGTTGAATGTATTTGACCAAAATGCTGATAGTAACATGGACAATAAAGTCCAGGCTGAAGTGGTCTCAGATGAAGATGAAGATATGTTGGGAACTGGAGCAAATTCTTGTTATGTGTTAGCAAAGAGACTGGTGGCATTTTGCCCTGCCCTAGAGATCTGTGGAACTTTAAACTCGAGAGAGATGATTTGGGGTATCTGGAAGAAGACATTTCTAAGCAGCAAAGCATTCAAGAGGTGACAGAGCATAAAAGTTTGGAAAATTTGCAGCCAGACGATGCAGTAGAAAAAAAAAAAAAACATTTTCTGGGGAGAAATTCAAGCCAGCTGCAGAAATTTGCATAGGTACTAGAAGCCAAATCACCAAGACAATGGGGAGAATGTCTCCAGGGCATGTCAGAGACCTTTGTTCCCATCACGGGTTCAGAGGCCTAGGAGGAAAAAATGATTTTGTGGGCTGGGTCTGGGGCCCCCCTGCTGTGTGCAGCTTAGAGACTTGGTACCCTGCATCCCAGCTACTGTAGCCATGGCTAAAACAGACCATACAACTTGGGCTGTGGCTTCAGAGGGTGCAAGCTCCAAACCCTGGCAGCTTACACATGGTGTTGAGCCTGCAGGTGCACAGGAGACAAGAATTGAGGTTTGTGAACTTCTGCCTAGATTTCAGAGGATGTATGGAAACATGTGGATGCCCAGGCAGAAGTTTGTTGCAAGGCAGAACCCTCATGGAGAACCTCTGCTAAGGTAATACGAAAGAGAAATGTAGGGTCAGAGCCCCCACTCAGAGTCCCCACTGGAGTACTGCCTAGTGGAGCTGTGAGAAGAGCCACTATACTCCAGACCCCATAATGGTAGATCCACTGACAGCTTGCACTATGCACCTGGAAAAGCCACAGGCACTGAATGTCTGTCCATGAAAGCAGCTGGGAGGGGGGCTCTACCCTACAAAACCACAGAGGCAGAGCTGCCCAAGAATGTGGGAGCCCACCTCTTGCATCAGCATCACTTGGATGTGAGACATGGAGTCAAAGGACGTAATTTTGGACCTTTAAGATTTATGACTACCCTATTGGATTTTGGACTTGCATGGGGCCTGTAGCCCCTTGGTTTTGGCCAATTTATCCCACTTGAAATGGGTATATTTACCTAATACCTGTACCTCCATTGCATCCAGGAGGTAACTAACTTGCTTTTCACTTTACAGACTTGTAGGGGGAAGGGACTTGCCTTGTCTCAGATGAGACTTTGGACTTGGACTTTTGAGTTAATGCTGGAATGAGTTAAGAATTTGGGGCACTGTTGGAAGGGCATGATTGTGTTTTGGAATGTGAGGACATGAGATTTGGGAGGGGCTAATGGTGGAATAATATAGTTTGGCTGTGTCCTCACCCATATCTCATCTTGAATTGTAGTTTTCATAATCCCTATGTGTCATGGAAAGGACCAGGTGGAGATAATTAAATCATGGAGGCGATTTCACCCATCCTGTTCCAGTGGTAGTGAGTTAGTTCTCAGTAGATCCGATGGTTTTATAAGGGGCTTTCCCCTTCACTGGGCACTCATTCTCTCTTCTGCCACAATGTGAAGGACATATTTGCTTCCCCTTCTGCCATCATTGCAAGTTTCCCGAGGCCTCCTCAGCCATGCTGAACTGTGTGAGTCGATTAAACCTCCTTCCTTTATAAATTACCCAGTTGCAGTTATGTCTTTATTAGGAGTGTGAGAGTGGACTAATACAGGATTTAAGAGTAAATAACAAGAAAAAATTAAAATCACTTTGAAAATAAAAAAATATGGTTGCACCTAAAGCAGTGCTTAGAGGGAAAGCTATATCTGTAAAAGATTACAAAAGAAGAAAGTTTACAAATCAACAACCTAATTGTACAGTTTGTAACAGTGAAAAAAGAAGAATTAATGACATAGAATTCATCAAAATGAAGGAAATTATATTAGAGCTTAAATTAAAGGATTGAAGAATAGAACAAATAGAGAAATATATGACAGTAAGTGTTGGTTCATCAAAGCAATAAAAAAATTTGCAAATATTTACCTACACTAAGTAAAAACAGGGAGATGTAGCAGATTACTAGCAATGGAATTAGGACATAACTGATACCAGTGGGCTGGGAGACATTCCCAAATGTTGGTGGGACATCAACTTAGCCAGTGTCCATGCCCTTGACACCATGATGAGAAGAAATTCAAGGATGAGTCAGAAAATAATGAAAGTGCAAAGATTTATTGCAAAGAGAAGAATACACTCACAAGAAAGGGGATTGTGGGCCAACTCAAGAAAATTGTGCAATGGGGTTGATGATTTCCACTTGTACAGGTTTCTTTAAGCAGTGGAGTATTCATGAAAATTCCTTGAAAAAGGTGGAGATTTCTCAAAACTGTGGTGCCACCAATTTTACATCAAATACGGGTGTTCTCAGGACTTTCATGGTGCTTGTGGGTCTGTGAGTTAGTATGTTAATGAGTGCATAATAATGTCCTTGGTGAAACCTAGGTCAAATCCACCACCATGTTTGGTCTGGAGCCATCTTTGTTCTTAGCCAGCTTGGTCCACACACTTGTTTTTTAAGGTCTTATCAGCCCCATTGCCTTTAGTCATGTGAAACTGCTACTTGAAATTTTTTATTCTTCTGTGATGACCCTGTATTATTCCTATCTCATAACTACTAACTTAACATAATTTTTTATTACAATGGACTATAATGGAATCCCATATAAATGAATACTATGAATGACTGTATAGAAACCTATCAAATAGGCTAGATGTAATAAAACACATTCTAGACTGGCACAACTACCAAACAAAACCCAAGAAAAACTAGAAAACCTGAGGTCCATGCCTTAAATAGTTTAAAAAAAAAAAACTGAATTGATAATTTAAAAATTTCCCACAAAGAAAAGCTCAGGCCCAAGAAGGATCACTTATGAATTCTTCCAGAAATTACGGAAGAATTAATACCACAAACCATTCAAAACACTAAGAGATGTAAATATTTCTCAATGCATTACATGAGGTCCGTGTTACTTCTCAGCTCATTGTATAAGGTCAGAATTAGCCTTCTATCCAAACCTGAGAAAAATATCACAAGAAAACTACCAATCAATTAGATGGTATATTATACATCTACTAGGATGGATACAATAAAAATAAAAACCAATAACAAGTGTTAAGGATGTGGAAAAATTGAAATCAATCTCTCATTCATATTTAATTTCCCAATTTTATATTTAACCACTGTGGTTGAAGCCACATTGGAAATCTGTCTGGTAGTTCCTCAAAATTTTAAAAATAGGGTTGTCATATGATCTCATTATTCTACTCTAAGGCATACGTTCAAGAGAAATTTTAAAATATTTATATAAAAGCTAGTACATCTATATTGACAGCATGTTATTTATCATTTATTATAGCCAAAAGTGGAGAAAAGTAAATGTTCATCACCTAATTAATGAATAAATAACAATATATATTCATAAAATTGAATATTATTTTACTATAAAAAATGAAGTATTGATACTTTTACAGCATGAACCTGGAATATATTTATTAAGTAAAAGAGTCAATCAAACATGATCATATATTATGACTGTATTCATAAAAAACTGTCCAGGACTGTAACTTTCTTTTCCTGTATTCTCCTTGTCTGGCTTTGATATCAAGGTAATGCTGATTTAATAGAATGAAAGTATTTCCTCTCTGATTTTGATAAAAATTCATACTAATTTTTTAAATATTTGTTAGAATTCAGCAATAAAGTCATTAGGTCCTGAATTTTTCCTTGTTCGGAGACCTTTTATTACCAATTCAATCTCTTTAATCACGATCGGTCTGTTAGATTTTCTCATTCTTCATGATTCAATCTTGGTAGGTTGTTTGTGTCTAAAATATTTTCTGTTCTTCTAGGTTATCCAATTTTTTTGGTGTATATAATTGTTAAGAGTATTATCTTATCCTTCCTTTGTATTCCTACACTATCAGTGGTAATATCTCCTTTTTCATTTTTAATTTTACTTACTTAACCTTTCTCTTTTTCCTTAGTCTAAATTTTTGTTGATTTTTCTATATTAAAAATGACTTTTAACTACATTGTTTTAAAATTGTTTTTGTAGTCTCTATTTAATCTATTTCTTTTCTGGCCTTTATTATTTATTTTCTTCCTTTCTCTTTTTCCTTAGTACAAATTTTTGTTGATTTTTCTATATTAAAAATGACTTTTAACTACATTGTTTTAAAATTGTTTTTGTAGTCTCTAATCTATTTATTTTCTGGTCTTTATTATTTATTTTCTTCTACTAAATTTGGGTTTAATTTGTTATTTTCCTAATTCCTTGTGGTGAACTTAGTTTGTTTATTTGAGATTTTCTTCTTTTTAATGTAGGTATTTATTGCTATAAACTTTCCTCTTAGAGCAGCTTTTGTTGTATCCCATACGACATGGTATGTTATATTTCTATTTTATTGTCTCAGTATATTTTTAAATTTTCCTTTTGCATTCTTCTTAAACTCCTTGGTTGTACAGAACAATGTTCTTTAAATTCCATAGATGTCTGAATTTTACAAATTTCCTCTTGTTATTGATTTATAATTTCATCCCATTGTGGTGGAATGATTTGACAGATACCTTATGTAATTTTAGACTTCTTAAATTTGTTAAGGCTTCTTATGTTTCCCAGTATTTTTTCTATCCTGGAAAATGTTTTGTCTGCAGCTGAGAGAAATGTGTATCTGCAGCTATTGGATGGAACGTTTGTATATATCTGTTGTGTTCATTTTGTCTAAAGTTTAGTTTAAATCTAACATTTTCTAATTGATTTCATGTCTGGATAACCTGCTCAGTTTTGAAAGCGGTGTATTGAAATTACCTACTTTTATTGTGTTGCAGTCCATCTCACTCTTCATATATATTAATATTTGCATTGTATATTCAGGTGCTCCAATTTTTGGTGCATATATATTTAAATGTTATATAACTTGATAAATTGACTCCTTTATCAATATATAATGATTGCTTTTGTCTCTTTTTACAGTTTTTTACTTAAAGCCTATTTTGTCTGATATAAGTATAGTCACTCCTTCTCTCTTTAGCTCTATTTGCATAGAATCACTTTTTCTATCATTTTCAGTTTATATGTGTTCTCATGAAGGGTAATGTAAATCTCTTGTTGGCGGCCTATTTTTTAATCTTTTCGTTTTGTTTGGTCTTAACCTATTTAAACTTTGTGTCTTTTAAGTGGAAAATTACTTTGTTAATATTTAAGGAAATTTTTGACACATAATACCTTACTACTGCCATTTTGTTAATTGTTTACTGACTCCTTAGAATTTGTTTTATTCCTTTTTTTCAATATTGCTGTCTTCCTTTATGATATTTTAAATTTCTGTAGTGGTATGCTTTGATCCTTTTCTCTTTATCTTTTGTATTTGTACTTGACCTTTTTATTAGTAGTTACTATGGGGCTTACATAAAGCATTTTTATAATATTCTAGATTGCAAAACCTCTACAATTTTACTTCTCTCCGCTATTTTGTTTTATGCTATTGATGTTGAACTTGACATGTCTTTTTATATTGCACATCATTAACTAGTGATTGTAGCTATTTTTTAAAATACTTTTGACTTTTAGGTCTTATACTAGAGTTAAAAGTAATTTATACACCACAATTACAGCATTAGAGTATTCTGAATTTTGACTCTATTTTACTGTTAACCAGTTATTTTATAATGTCATGTTTTTATGTTGGTACTTAGTGACCTTTTGTTTCAACTTGAAGAATTCCCTTTAGCATTTCTTGTAAAGCTGGTCTTTAGTGATGAATTCCATCAGCCTTTGTTTGTATTGGAATGTTTTTATTTTTTCTTCATATCCTGAGGACCACTTTGCCAGTTATGGTATTCTGGCTTGACAATTACTTTTTTCTTAACAGTCTGAATATATTATCCTACTCTTTCCTGGCTTGCAAGCTTTCTATTGAGGAGTGTGCTGATAGCCTTATATGAGATAGTTTATATGTCACAAATCTCTATTATCTTGCTATCTGTATTTGACTTTTGATAATTTCATTATAATGTGTTTCAGACTATTATTCTTTGGAATTATCATGCTTGGATGTTTTTTGAGCTTCATGGTTCTGGATGTCAATATTTTTTCCAAGATTTGGGAAGCTTTCAGACATTATGTCCTCAAATAAGCATTTTTTTGTTCGTTTGTTTGTTTTGTTTTTCGAGTTTCGCTTGGTTGCCCAGGCTGGAGTGCAGTGGTGCAATCTCGGCTCACTGCAAACTCCGCTCCGCTTCCCATGTCCAAGCAATTCTCCTGCCTCAGCCTCCCAAGTGGCTGGAACTACAGGCACGTGCCATCACACCCAGCTAATTTTTGTATTTTTAGTAGAGACGGGGTTTTACCATGTTGGCCAGGCTGGTCTCAAACTCTTGATCTGCCTGCCTCGGCCACCCAAAGTGCTGGGATTACAGGTGTGAGCCACTCCACCCGGCCAATAAGCGTCATTTTTTTTTTTTTCTCACTCTTATCCTTGGAGAGTGCCATAAATCATGTATTTGTATATTTGATGGTGTCCCAATGGTCCCTCATGTTTTCTTCATTCTTTTTCATTTGTTTTCTTTTTATTCCTCTAATTATTTGATTTCAAATGACCTGTCTTTGAGTTCACTAACTTTTTGTTTTGCATGATCAAATTTGCTGTTGAAGGTCTACAATGAGTTTTTCAGTTCTATCACTGTATTCTTCAGCTCCATAATTTCTGTTTGGTCCTTTTTAATGGTTTCTCTGTCCTTATCAAACTTCTCATCTTGTTAACACATTGTTTTTCTTTTTTTGTTTAGTCATCTGTGTTTTCTTGAATCTCACTGATTTTCTTTAAGATGTCTATTTTGAATTTTTTCAGACGTTCATAGATCTGCATATCTTTGGGAATGATTACTTGAGTTTTATTAGTTTCCTTTGGTGGTATCATGTTTGTCTGATTTTTGCTATCGGTGAACCTTTGTGATAGTGTCTGTGCATTTGAAGGCGCAAATACATCTTAGTCTTTAAAGACTGGCTTTAACACTTTAGGGCCTTCTCCTGTCAGGGCTGAAGGACTGCCTCACAATCCTTGTGGTGACAGGAGTTGGATCCAGATAATGCATCAGCCATTGGATCTAGAGAAATCTGCAGTGGGTGTGAAGCTGGTGGGCTTGTTACTAGAGGCACTGGTTGGTATGAATTCTCTCTTGTCCCTAGGTGTCCTGGATTGTTTGCTGAACCTTGGCAAATATGAGTGGCTCTAGTGTGAGAGTCTGCATGTTGCAGGCCTATTACCAATTGTATAAAAAGGTGTGGCTCCCTCGAGGTCTCTCAATAGGCTCCCATATTCACAGTTTTATTTCTGGATTCTCTGTTTTATTTGTCTACATGTCTGTATTTATGCCCATGTGATAGTGTTTTGATTACTGCAGATTTGTAATATGTTTTGAAACCAGGGAGTGTGCAGCTTCAATCTTTATTCTTCATCAAGATTGTTTTGTGTATTTGGGGGAGCCATTTTTGTTCCATAAAAACTTTAGAAATTTTTTTCTATTTCTGTAATAAATGCCATCAGAGTTTTTGTAGGGATTTCATTAAATCTGTATCTTGCTTTGGGCAGTATGAACATTTGAACAATATAATGTTTTCCAATCCATGAGCACAAGTTGTCTTTTCACTTATTTGTATCTTTTGCTTCTGAGAGTGCCAAAAATACACAATAGAAAAAGTGTAGTTTCTTCAATGAATAATATTGGGATAATTGGATATCAACATGCAAAAAAGTGAAATCGGATCCTTATCTTTCACAATGCAAGAGAATCAACTGAAAATGAATATTCAAACATAAAATCTGAAAATGTAAAATATGAGAATCAATTATTAATGTTGATCTTTTCAATGATTTAATGGATATGAAACTGAAACACAGACAACAAAAGCAATAATAAAGAAGAATGAATATATCAAGCTAAAAAGCTTTGGTATAGCAAAAGAAACAACAGAGTGAAAACTCAGACTAAAATGGAAGAAAATATTTGCAACCACATAGCTGATAAAGAGTTAATATCCAAAACATATAAACACTCCAACTACCCTAATTTTTCAAAATTTTATGGTTTCTTTTTGAACCAAAAGGAAGAACAAATAAACTAATTGGAAAATAGGCAAATAATATAATTAGATATTTTTCAAAGTAGACCCACAAATGGCCAACAGGTACATGTAAAGATGCTCAACATCAACAATCATAAGGGAAATAAAAATTGAAATCACAATGAAATATCATCTCACCTCCACTGAAATGATTATTATCAAAAAAGAAACAAATAAACAGAAATAACAAGTATTGAAAAGGATATGAAGAAATTTGGACTCTTGTGCACTCTTAGTGGAAATGCAAAATGCTACAGCCACTACAGAAAAAAAGTATGCAGGTTAATAAAAATATTAAAAATAGAACTACCATATGATACATGAATCCCACTTCTGAGTATTTATTTTTTTCAAATGAAAATCAGGATCTTGAAGATATACTTGCACTCTCATATTCATTGCAAATATACTCACAATCATTAAGAGGTAAAAACAAGCTCAATGTTAATCACAGAATCAATGAAAAAAAGAAAAGGGGTTTAATCACACAGGGAATTATTTAGCCATATAAAAGTAAAGAAAATATTATATGTTACAACATGAATGAAGGTTGATAACATTAATGCTAAATGAAACCAGCCAGTCACAGAAGGACATATACTGCATGATTTCACTTATATGAAGTGCTTAAGTAGTGAAACTCATCAAAGAAGAAAGTAGGATGGTGTTTACCAGAGATTAAGGGGAGGAAAAAAATTAGGATTTGCTGTTCAATAGGTATAAAATTATAGTCATGCAAGATAAAAATGTTCAGAGATCTGCTGTAGAACACTTTATCATTAACAATACTGTACTATACACTTAAAATTTATAAATATTGATAACATGCTTTTTTTTTTTTTTTTGAGTTGGAGTCTGGCTCTGTCACCCAGGCTGGAGTGCAGTGGCGCGATCCCCGCTCACTGCAAGCTCTGCCTCCCGGGTTTACACCATTCTCCTGCCTCAGTCTCCGGAGGAGCTAGGACTACAGGTGCCCGCCACTACGCCTAGCTAATTTTTGTATTTTGTTTAATAGAGCCGGGATTTCACCGTGTTAGCCAGGATGGTCTCAATCTCCTGACCTCGTGATCCACCTGCCTCGGCCTCCCAAAGTGCTGGGATTACAGGCGTGAGCCACTGCGCCCGGCCGATATCATGTTATTTTTTACCACAATAAAAAATATACACCAGTCAAAACTGTCAAAAATAAAGAGATGAAACTGTAATTATACCTGGACATTTAAAAACTCATATCTTAATAATTTACTGAATAAGTATTAGAAAGAGACTGAGAATTGGAACAATATTATTAACCATCTTGATCTACTTGACGTTTACAGGAAACCACACCTAAAACTGCAGAATACACATTCTTTTCAAAGACTCATGAGACATTCACAAGGTAGTCTGTATTTTGCAGAATAAAACAGGCCTCAATAAATTTCAAATGACTGAAATGATTAAAAATCTTTCATCCTAAGTCTTAGGATACTACTCTATTCCTATCAGTAACCTGTGTCTTCAGCTTGTTTATAACTCTGTTACCTTATTAGTATAAACGGTTCCTAATTTCCAGTCTTTTGAGGCCTGTGACTTCAACAGAGGATCACATTAAATATTTAAATCAAAATATTCTAATTTTTAAAGTGGCTTGAGATAATAGTTTGCTTAGAATTTGGTAGTTAACAAAATTCATCCAACCACAATGATCATTGCCCCCATACTGTTTAAATTACAAAACTGTCACATCATTTAACAGTTGACGATCTGTACAGATGCAGTGGCTCATGCTTGTAATCCCAGAACTTTGAGAGGCCGAAGAGGGTAGATCACCTGAGGTCAGGAGTTCGAGACCAACCTGGCCAACATGGTGAAAGCTCATCTCTACTAAAAATACAAAAAATTAGCCACGCATGGTGGTGTGTGCCTGTAAGTCCCAGCTACTTGGGAGGCTGAGGCATGAGAATCGCTTGAACCTGGGAGGTGGAGGCTGCAGTGAGCTGAGACTGCACCACTGTACTCCAGCCTGGGCAACAGAATGATATTCCGTCTCAAAACAAAACAAAATTATTAATGATTTACTTACATTTTATCAACCCACCACATGTTATTATCTTAGCGAATATGAAACTACTAAATAACTAGCTACTTTCACCTCCCCACTTCCTCCCAGCAATATGGGCTTCATTGTTGTCTCAATAAGTGATCCATACTCAAATTCCTTAATAATGTTTCACATTTAAGATTTACATTTGGTATCCCTGTTATTTCTCAGATCCTTTCAGACTTAGAGCTTGAAACAAAGGTTTGCACAAAGCTAGTTTATTGGAGAAGTGATATCGTGGAGTAGAAGTGAGCAAACAGGGAGTAGAGAAGAAAATAGGAAAAACCAGTGCACGTATGCATTAAAAAGTTGACAATAGCTATGCATGACAGGTGCTACAGTTACTGGAAAATTGTAAAAAACCTTAGGAAATGCATCTCAGAATTGTCTGCCAGGGGCACTAAATAAAGAAGCATTATCTCTTAGTTCCCATACATCATTGATTAAAGATAGAATTTTGATACGTTTTAAAATTTTGTCTAAGTTAGTCCTGAAATGGGTTCTCAGATTGTACCACATCAAAAAATCAAAGAAATCTCAGAAGAGAAAGCAAGCATTGCAAGGCACTGCCTTTCTGCTTCTATGCAATGTGACTAGAAAATTGCTTAGTCAAGAAACAACAGACGCTGGCAAGGTTGCAGAGAAATAGGAACACTTTTACACTGATGGTGGGAATGTAAATTAGTTCAACCATTGTGGAAAACGGTGCAGTAATGTGTCGAAGATTTAGAACCAGAAATACCATTTGACCCAGCAATCCAATTACTGGGTATATATCCGAAGGAATATAAATCATTCTATTATAAAGATACATGCACGTGTATGTTCACTGCAGTACTATTCACAATTTGGTACATATACACCATGGAATAATACTATGCAGCCATAAAAAAAAAATGAGATCATGTCCTTTTCAGGGACATGGATGAAGCTGGAAGCCATTATCCTCAGCAAACTAATGCAGGAATAAAAAACCAAACACTGCATGTTTTCACTCATAAATGGGAGCTAAACAATGAAAACACATGGATACAGAGAAGGGAACCACACACACTGGAGCCTGCTGAGCGAAAGCCAGAGGGAGGGAGAGAGCATTAGGAAAAAGAGCTAATGCATGCTGGGCTTAATACTTAGGTGACAGGTTGATAGGTGCAGCAAATTATCATGGCACACATTTACCTATGGAACAAACCTGCACATCCTGCACATGTATACTGGAATTAAATAAATAAAATAATTTTAAATAAAAGAACTGATGAGGTAGAAGAAATTGGGACAAGAGTTGCATGGAGGAGATGTATAGTTGTGCATAAGAGAAGTTTCATATAGGCATTCATTTAAAAAAAACTATCCTGGAACTTAAAATGACAAGTGATGATTCCTTGTACATCACCCAAAGAGTTCCACCATCCAAGTGACTGTAATTCCAGAAAAAGTTGAGTAGAGGGGAAGAAATTAATACTTTTAAAAGTCAAGGACGACAACACTTCCTTTGCAATTTATTTCTCACTCTTCTGCTAGCATTTTGAGTTAAGATTATAGTTTATTAACATTGATGCAATCATTTTTATTGACATAAAGTATACAAATATCACTTTTATTTGACCATTGCTTTAAACGTATTTTAAATATTCTGAAATGAAAATGTTTAAACAGGCATAATTGCCAAGTTATTAAATTTTCTGTGCCTCTTACTTTTGTGGAGTCTTTTTTGCTTTTTAAAAATTATTTTGGTATTGAGAAAGCTTCATATTTTTATTTAATCTTTCTCTAGTGCCTGATTTTTCTTATTCTCTTCTATTTATTATTGAATTTGCCTTTTTAAATGATATTCACTGACTTTTATCTGTTATCTGTAAACATCCAATAATCTTTTTCTATTTCTCCTTTATCCATCTTTTCTGGTCCCATGTTTTTTTGTTGTAGTCTTTTTACTTTGTTTGAACCTGGAATGTTTACACACTATTCCTCCACTCACATTTCTGCATATTTTTACTCATATCTGAAAATAAATATATTAACTGCTCACTATATTTACTTGTTCTGCAATTTCCCTAATTATCTCTTGGTTGGATGAAATTAATTCTCCAGTCTGCAAAAATGATTTATGTATACATTATTCCCTGTTGTTTGTTTTGTTGTTGATTTTTGTGTTTTTTAATTTGTTGCTTTGTTTTTCTGTTTGAAAAAATGGGTGGCTCGAAGGCAGATAGAGAACATACAAAATTAGCCTGCAATATCTTCTGCCAAAAGTAAGAGAGTGCTCAAGAACAAGATAGAGGCATGTGAAAAGGAGAGAGAAGCCAGCATTAAGGAGCATCTATTGACCAAATATTGAAAAATTTTAAAATGAAAATCAGTAAGATCAGTAATGGATTACAACCTATTGAATACAAAATGTAAATCCATGTGTTCATACCACTAAGATAATGATAAATAAATACACAAATATGTAAATTAAAAAGGGGTGGAATGTTGACTGAAAATGGGAAGAAAGTACTGGAGTTAGTCAATCACTATATTTCAATAACTATGGTAGATTGGTTTGGGCAATACTCATCAGAGGATATTAAGTATAATGAGTAAAAATGTTATGAGAAGCAATATATTAGAATGGAATGGCTCCAAAGTATCTCCCAAAAGATTGCTAATTAGATGTTAAAAAAATAATAATAACAATATGATGAAGAAACCTGAAACACTTTTACTTGGGTGATCAAAAGTAACAAGAACATATCATTTGCTAAAAGCTGTGATACAGCTGTGTCCTCTAAAATGAATACAAGAATATCACTTTTGTAGTATTCCAGACTGAAATAGTATCCCCACATTAGAAAATAAATTTAGAAAGTCTTCATGGCCCAGGAATGCACCAGTAGAAACTAGCGGGGCTAAAGTCAAAGCTCAAGTATGAATATCTCTGTATCTGTGTTCTTAACTATTATGCAGATAAGGGAATGAGACTTTCCTTTTATTTAGGATTGGGTAATGTTTTGCCTAATTTTCTTGCTCATATTTGTTACTTTCTGAGATCATGGTCTCACTTACTTTTCAACTCTCAATCCTTTCTGATTATTAAACTGCCATTGTATTCACTATTTTCATCTCAACTCCTCAAATGGACAATTTACCTACACTTTTCTCAATTTTATCTTTCCATTGGCTAAACAATTACCCTGAAAATATGTCAGTGAAGAGACGAAGAAAGACAGATAATATGATCTCAAAAAATGATAACAAATCACGCTCAAAAAAAATCTTAGAAGTAGAATTTAAAAGGCTATATAAATTTTTCTTCTCTGAATCTCAATCACTATTCTCTTGGACAATAATCTCTTAAACAGAAGAACAACATTGGCTCTAAGGAAGACTGTTCAGACGAAAATGTGATAAGGTAACAACGTAAACTATCTTCTACTTTTGTACTGAGAGTAGGACTAAAGAGCAAGAGTATTGGATGTTTAGTTACGTTTAACAAACATTCCTTGATGCCCTATTTTGTGCTGGTACTGTATAGGCTCTGGAACTCTAAACATATAAACAAACACCATCCCTTCGTCCAAAATGGTGGCTTAGGATCACAAAGTCCTTGTGTTTCTGCCTGCATATTTTGTGTGGTTGTGTAACAGCATGGCTCTCATTAACCAAAGTTTCATAATTCAAGATAAAGAAGATTCTAAATTATATTAGTAATTTTAGAACTCATAACTATATATGCTGAAATTAAATTTGTTTATTGACCAATGAATATAAAGTTAGATAATTCCTTCTGCAGAGTTCTATCCCCAGAGTTATTATTATATGGAATAAAATAGATAACTATAAAACTTCATGGAATTAAATGTGAAAAAAATTAGGCTCTAGACATAGAAACTTGGCAAATTTTTTGAGTTCAAACTAAGATGTTCAAAGTGTGGAATCAAAACAACCTTCCTTCACCACTACTTTACGAAAATAAATAACGTTTTTCAATTTATGTAGAATATCTCTTTTTATACAGCATTTATTTATAAGGTGTGTTTTTGGAAAAAATGCTTTATAGTGGCATATTTTTAAACTTAATCAGGATTTAATTTATATTTACAATCAGTTTTTAATAATCATTCTCAATTTTTTCAATTAACAGCAACAAATAATCTTGTCACCTATTATGTACCTATTTTTGAGATGTAAACAGGGACCTTAGAGAAGTTAACACATAATATTTACTTTAAAAAGTCTTATTATTTAGTTTGGGAAATAGTTAATGAGAATTTTCAGATTTTCAGCTGATTCATTATTAACTACCATGTAGGCACACATATTGAGGTGGATACGTACCAGTAAACTCACTTTCACATCATCCACTAGTTGTGTAATGAATTAATATTTACTGTTATTCGTTCAGTGGTCCTAGTGAGGCTAAAGTCTAATTTTGAGTTGTGTAAAACAATGTGTCCTCTGAAAACTACATTTTGATGGCACTTCCACACCATTCAGGACATAGGCATGGGCAAAGATTTCATGATGAAAGCGCCAAAGCAATTGCAACAAAAGCAAAAATTGACAAACAGAATCTAATTAAACTAAGGAGAATCTGCATAGCAAAAGAAACAATAAACAGAGTAAACAGACAACGTATAGAATGGAAGAAAAGTTTTGCAAACTGTGCATATGGCAAAGGTCTAATATCCAGCATTTATAAGGAACTTAAACAAATTTATGAGAAAAAACAAGCAACCCAATTAAAAAGTGGTCAAATGACATGAACACACATGCAGCCAACAATCATATGAATAAAGGCTCAACATTAAAGATCATTAGAAAATGCAAACCAAAACTACAATGTAATTCCATCTCGCACCAGTCAGAATGGGTATCATTAAAAATATGTCGACCGGGCCTGGTGGCTCATGCCTGTAATCCCAGCACTTTGGGAGGCCGAAACGGGCAGATCACGAGGTCAGGAGATCGAGACCATCCTGGCTAACACGGTGAAACCCGTCTCTACTAAAATACAAAAAATTAGCCGGGCATTTTGGCTGGCGCCTGTAGTCCCAGCTACTCAGGAGGCTGAGGCAGGAGAATGGCATGAACCTAGGAGGGGGAGCTTGCAGTGAGCGGAGATCGCGCCACTGCACACCAGCCTGGGGGACACAGCAAGACTTCATCTCAAAAAAAATAAATAAATAAAATATAAAATAAAAAATAAAAAAAGTCAAAAGGGAAAAAAGATGCTTATACACTGTTCGTGATAGTGTAAATTAGTTAAACCATTGTGTAAGATAGTGTGGCGATTCCTCAAAGACCTAGAGGCAGAAATACCATTTTACACAGCAATCCCATTACTAGGTATATACCTGATACAGTTTTGCTGTGTCTCCACCCAAATCTCATTTTGAATTATACTTTTCATAATCTCTACATGTCGTAGGAGGGAACCAATGGGAGGTAATTGAATCATGGGGGTGGTTACCCTCATGCTGTTCTCATATTGATAGTGAGTCAGTTATCATGAGAGCTGATGGTTTTATAAGGGGCTTTTCCTTCTTTGTTTGGCATTATTCTCTCCTGCCACCACATGAAGAAGGACATAGTTGCTTCCCCTTCTGCCATGATTGTAAGTTTTCTGAGGCCTCCCCAGCCATGCTGAATTGTGAGTCAATTAAACCTCTTTCCTTTATAAATTTCTGGGGCAGTTCTTTGTAGCAACATGAGAACGGACTATTACAATACCTAAAGGAATATAAATCATTCTATTATAAAGATACATGCACACATATGTGCACTGTGCACTATTCACAATAGCAAAGACATGGGATTAACCCAAATTCCCATCAATGACACACTAGATTAAAAAAAAAATGTGGTACATGTACACCATGGAATACTATGCGGCCATAAAAAAGGAAGGAGACTGTGTCCTTTGCAGGGACATGGATGGAGCTGGAAGCCATTATCCTCAGGAAACTAATGTAGAAACAGTAAATCAAACACCACATGTTCTCACTTATAAGTGGGAGCTGAATCATGAGAACACATGGACACACTGGGGAAAACAACAAAACTGAGGCTTGTTGAAGGGCAGGGGGTGGGTGGAGGAAGAGGATTAAGAATAGCTAATGGATGCTGGGCTTAATACCTAGGTGATGGGTTGATCTGTGCAGCAAAGCACCATGGCACACAGTTACCTATGTAATAAACCTGTGCATCCTGCACCTGTTCCTCAGAACTTCAACCCAAAGTTGAAGGAAAAAATAAAGAATGCAGAAAACTGCTTCCCCAGTTTCATTCCTATTTAGATGTAGTAAATTATAACCCCAATAAATCTCTTTCATATTGTACCAGACTATTTGATTTCCATGTCTTTCTTCAGCCTGATTTGTTCCTCATATACAAACTGTACAATTGTATATAGGAATCTGGTGAAGTATAGAGAAGAAATACTAGAGGACTATTCAGCTTATTACAGTCTGAAGTAGCTCTGTTTTGGCACTAATCATATTCATTCAAATCAACCAAAACAAAAATCTTGCAAAAAGACAACTACTCTTTTCAAAGTTTGGTATAGTGATGCTAATATTTCTTGTATAGATTTCATTGGAAGGAAGAATAAGATCCTTACTCTTTTATCCTATTCAAATTATCAAAATATCTCTTCTACCCTCATGCTGTACTCCATGAGTGTTTGGTTAAATAAAATCTCTTAACTTTCCAGATAATTTTTGATCACTACAATGATGTTTTAATACATATTAACTGGTCCTGGGCATGTCTGCACAGGCCAGCCTCTTTATTTACCTTGGAAAACATTACATTGTGTTATACTGCAAGCATTTATATTAGTGTCTTCCTTAACAGAGTGTCTGGTAATATTTAAACCTGAGGAATATGCCTTACTCATATTCCCACCTGCATGTCTAATTTAGAATCTAGTCCACAACAGACATTCAATAAAATGTGTTTAAGACTAAATTAAGAATCATTCATTAGTATTAGTTAAATCAATATAATTTCGCTTTGGTTTACTTAGTGTAACCTTAATTATCACTGAAAATTACCTACAAGTTAAACAGAAATATTAATATTGCCTCTATAATTCATCATTATTAATCACTGTCACTTTGATAAAATTATAACAATTGTGGATATAAAAGATCACTTTGGCAATATTCATTATTAATTCACTTAGATTCATGGAGAAGCGCCTTTTTAATTAGCCTGTATCATACGCTGACACTCTCTTCTCAGGTTTAGATTTCTTCCTTCTCTCATCTCTACCATTGTAAATTTTACCTACATTTCAAGATTCAGCACAACAGCTCTGACATAAAACCTTTCTTTATTACTAAAGTTCATTTTAACCTTACCCTTCCCTATATTTTGAAATTCCATTTTCTAATAACAGCAATTATTGTGCCCTGATTATAATCAAATTATCTACATAAGGAAATTCTGGCTATTTTATGACAAATCCTGCATCAAATAATTTTTGAAAATCCCAAAGTATTTTAAAAATTATTAAAAATATTTTATATTTATTGAGCTATATTAGTCTTACACAAATTATCAAGTATAGCATTATAGTAATATACATAAATAATAGCATTGTAATGATTCAATAATAATTTTTTCACATGGCTTGACAAAATATATTCTCTTCATGTTTATAGTTTACAAATTAATAAGATGAATGTTAGGATGGGTTAATATTCATGTTTGCTCTATTATAATGGGAACATAATTCTTTTTATTTTTTCTAATACAAATATGATATTTAAAAAAATGTTTATGATTCGGAAGATAGTCCTTATAAGACTCAGTTAAGACTTGAATCAAAATCAAATCAGATGCTTTATCTTCAAAAACCACCCTTGGTGAAGCAGGCTGCCATATGTTAATTACTTAAACTATAAAAATAGCTTACTTAAACTATAAAAATAAAGTAGCTTTTAAATAAACATAAAAATAGTAGCTTACTTAAACTATAAAAATAAAGATTCCATGTGTGATATACACTCAAAAATGGTAAGCTTAGAAAATACATCTATAGTATTGAAGCTGTCTTCTTTGACTAATGCTTTTATGAAGGCAATTAAAATTAATAGTTGGAAAAGACAAAATGCAACATATCTTTTGTTCTTTTTCTGCAAATGACAAAGGCCAACTTTAATACTTGAAGGCTCATTATTAAAAAGATACAGAAAAGCCTAAGTAGGTAGGGTTAAGATTTGAAATGCATTTAATAATTTTGAGAACACAGATATTTAGTAGAAGTCTCTTTAGTAAGCTTAGAAAATAATGAGAACAGATAATGCATACATGAATAAATATAAATGCCAGTATCAGAAAATACATTTATTGTCTTTCCAATCTCATGTACTGCATCTATAAAGTGTAACTAATTCTTACTCTTAGATAATTCTTAGTCTTACTTTACATTTATTTTCAATAAAATGGTACAAAAAGATATAGGGATTGGAGAAAAATTTTCTGACATTCTGAAATAATTATAAATCTCACACAATAGATTTTTTTTTTTTTTTTCTTTTGGAGACGGAGTCTTGCTCTGTCACCCAGGCTGGAGTGCAGTGGCGCGATCTCTGCTCACTGCAAGCTCCGCCTCCCAGGTTCACGCCATTCTCCTGCCTCAGCCTCTCCGAGTAGCTGGGACTACAGGCGCCCGCCACCACGCCCGGCTAATTTTTTGTATTTTTAGTAGAGATGGGGTTTCACCCTGGTCTCAATCTCCTGACCTTGTGATCCGCCCGCCTTGGCCTCCCAAAGTGCTGGGATTACAAGCGTGAGCCACCGTGCCCAGCCCACAATAGATTTTATAATAACACTTGTCTTTTCATTTTATTTTTTACTGACTGCCATTTTGTTTTCCTAATATTTTCTATCTCAGAAGTATCATCATGATAATGAAGAACTGATAAGGCTGAGGAACATCAGCAAGATGGCAGAACAGAAGATTCCATGGCATGACTCCCTCAACAAAAATATAAAAAGAAATTATTCAAATAAAAAGATACAACCATGAATTCACCAGAATTCAGAGGAGAATTGGAAAAACTCCCTGGGTCACAGAATTTAGAAAAAAAAAACATGATGAGTAATTATAGACTCTAACAGCCCCTCCTCCAAGCCAGCATAATGCCACTCACAGAGAATTTTCTAAGATGTGTGGTTTCCGAGGTGAGAGGAGGAAATTTTAGATAGACATTTTATTTTTCTATTGGTCTGGGAATCTTTGTAGTAAGCCAACTTTTGTCCAATCTCATGGGAACCAATGAGAGTACCAGGAGGGCTGGACTACCTGGGGTTAGTTATATACAAAGAGCAGGGCAGTAATTGCAGCCTTTGGCACATGGATCTTGAAAAAAAGTGTAGTTTCTTCAGTGAATAATATTGGGATAATTGGATATCAACATGCAAAAAAGTGAAATTGGATCCTTATCTTTCACAATGCAAGAGAATCAACTGAAAATGAATTAATATTCAAACAAAATCTGAAAATGTAAAATATGAGAATCAAGTATTAATGTTGATCTTTTCAATGATTTAATGGATATGAAACTGAAACGCAGATAACAAAAGTAATAATAAAGAAGAATGAATGTATCAAGCTAAAAAGCTTTGGTATAGCAAAAGAAACCATCAACAGAGTGAAAACTCAGACTGTGAAATGGAAGAAAATATTTGCAACCATATAGCTGATAAAGAGTTAATATCCAAAACATATAAACACTCCAATTACCCTAATTTTTCAAAATTTTATGTTTTCAGCTCTCTGTAAAATGGACCAATCAGCAGGATGTGGGTGGGGCTAAATAAGGGAATAAAAGTAAGCCACCCAAGCCAGCAGTGGCAACTAGCTCGGATCACTTTCTGTGTTGTGGAGGGTTTATTCTCTTGCTCTTCGCAACAAATCTCGCTGTTGCTCGCTCTTTAGGTCCGCACTATGTTTATGAGCTCTAACAGTCACCTTGAAGGTCTGCAGCTTCACTTCTGAAGCCAGCCAGACTATGCACGCAACAGGAGGAATGAACAACTCCAGACACGCTGCCTTTACGAACTGTAACGCTCACAGTGAAGGTCTGCAGCTTCACTCCTGAAGCCAGCGAGACTATGAATCCACTGGGAGGAACAAACAACTCCGGAAGCAGTGCCTTTATGAACTGTAACACTTACTGAGGGTCTGTGGCATCATTCTTGAAGTCAGCGAGTCTAAGAACCCACCAGAAGGAACCAATTCCGAACACAGGAGAATGTAGGCTATATTGGAAGAAATGGCAAGGATGAGTTCATGCAAGGCTTTGTAGAAAATTTAAATTTTATGTTGAAAAGTAAGCACTGAAGAATTATAATCAAAGACATAATATGACAAAATATAGATTTTGTATAAACTACAGATTAAACCAGTTCAGACTAAGTATTTATTATATTAAAACTTGTAAATTAATGTTTTTTAAATTATCAATGTAACAGGACTTAGACTATCACCCCAAATTGTATAGAAACCTTAAATCATTGTCATTTATTTGATTTGAAAAAAATTAAGAATACAAACCTTCACTGAAAATAGGACACTTAGTTTTTTTTTTTTTTTTTTTTGAGACGGAGTCTCGCTGTGTCGCCCAGGCTGGAGTGCAGTGGCACCATCTCGGCTCACTGCAAGCTTCGCCTCCCAGGTTCACGCCATTCTCCTGCCTCAGTCTCCCTAGTAGCTGGGACTACAGGCGCCCACCACTACGCCCGGCTAATTACCACTTGTGTTACAAACATAGCTTGTAATACAAAAGTCAGTATGCAAATTTCACCTTGTTTGGTTCTCTCAATTGCAATTCCTTTGCCGTTTATCATGCAGTTTTCTCCAGCTGATCACTTAAGTTCTTTTGTTCAGCCTGAGGGAATGCAGTGACTCATCCCCCTTTTGGGCTCTCATTGTCCAATTAGCTCTCTAGACATGATCCAAAATGCCCAATTTATTTTTTTCTCATAAAAGACCCGCACATGTCCCATAGCATCTTTTATCAAAACGAATAGGCTAAGTGCCATGTAGCATCATATTTTTCTTGTCAGGGCAACAGAAAGAATATTAATTGTTAACTCCCTGACTTATGTATATATATATATACTACACAATCTACTGAGTAGCAGAAACGATACATGACAAATGTTAAGTTATCTGAGTAGTCTCCTTAACTGGTTTTTCAACAAGTTGGATGAATAACAATCTTTATACTTTCTAGTGGTGGAACGGGAAAGCAAGGCATTGCAGTTCAGTAACATCCATCTATTCTTGAGTTTATCCACGGCCCTGCCTTTTTAAACTTAGTTATTGAAGGTTGGAGTTAGGTCATTCAATTAAGCATGGAAAATAGGTTTTTAAAGGTGATCACTTATCCCAAATTGGTATGTTATGTACATTAGAGCTTCATTTGAAAATAAAACTAAGCCAGGCGTGGCGGCTCATGCCTGTAATCCCAGCACTTTGGGAGGCCAAGGCGGGCGGATCACGAGGTCAGGAGATGGAGACCATCCTGGCTAACACGGTGAAACCCCGTGTCTACTAAACAAAATACAAAAATTAGCTGGGCGTGGTGGCTGGTGCCTGTAGGTACTCATGAGGCTGAGACAGGAGAATGGCATGAACCTGGGAGGCGAAGCTTGCAGTGAGCAGAGATCGTGCCACTGCACTCCAGCTTGGGAAACAGAGCAAGACTCTGTCTCAAAAAAAGTAAAAAAATAAAACTAAAAGGTCCATTTTAGCAACAATTTAAAGCCAGATGTCATGGTGAAAGTTTAAATAAAGGAATTTTTCATTCTCGTCTGCAGATCATGAATGACTATGACAGAGAACTGAATTTCATTTATATTATTTATTTACAAATTAATATTTATTCATTTAAGCAGAAATCAAATACTAAGTTAATTGGAACTGTTCTGGGCACTGGAAACCCATAAGTAAATAAGATTTCAATTATATCCATTCTAAAGATTTTAGCAAATGTACATGAGGTGTTCGGATGTATGTGTCTGTGTGTGTGTTCCATTCTCTAAGATTAGGACTACAAAAGGGCAAACAAGTGCTTTAAAGTCATTAAAATTTACTTAAGTATAAGTCTGACATGCAAGGCATTGAAAGAAATTAATCTTTCCATGAAGACTATTTCTATAAACACATTATGCTCATTGGATACCTATATTAGCCTTTATTATGTTAACATTAATACTGAATTATACTTATCTACTCACTTCTAGCTATTTTATCATTATTAAATAAAATCACTGAGCTAATCTGATTAGCAAACTGGGGAGTCATGTTCTGTGCCATTGTAAGATGACAAAATACAGATATATATGTAAAGTGATTTTTAAGATGCATTAAAGTAAAAATACTTGAAAAATTTAAAATCATTAGAAAGTAGTGGTGGCGGAAAAGGTAGAGATCAAAAATTTAATAAAGAATGACTGTAGCAAAGACAAATTACTCTTTTTGTGATTTTTTTCTAGCTGACACCTGTTCACTCTTTGGGACTCACTTGAAAATCAATTCCTTTGAAAAAACATCCCTGAAGTCTTCGTGCCAGATTGGTAGTTCTATGTGCTTCTGTGTCCAGAATTGGTTCCTT
Organism: Hylobates moloch; assembly: GCF_009828535.3. Lineage (NCBI taxonomy): Eukaryota > Metazoa > Chordata > Mammalia > Primates > Hylobatidae > Hylobates > Hylobates moloch. The sequence continues at coordinate 70,881,334 of NW_026652286.1, read as the reverse complement.
CCAATGGGTTCTTGGTCTCTCTCACTTCAAGAATGAAGCCACGGACTCTCACGGTATTACAGCTCTTAAAGATAGTGTGTCTCGAGTTTGTTCCTTCAGATGTTCAGGTGTGTCCCGAGTTTCTTCCTTCCCGTGGTTGCGTGGTCTCGCAGACTTCAGCAGTGACGCCACAGACCTTTGCAGTGAGTGTTACAGCCCTTAAAGGTGGCGCGTCCGAAGTTGTTTGTTCCTCCCAGTGGGTTCGTGGTCTCGCTGACTTCAGGAGTGAAGCTGCAAGCCCTGGTGGTGAGTGTTACAGCTCATAAAGGTAGTGCAGACGCAAAAAGTGAGCAGCAGCAAGATTTACCGTGAAGAGCTATAGAACAAAGCTTCCACAGCATGGAAGGGGACTCTAGCAGGTTACTGCTGCTGGCTTGTGTGGCCAGCTTTTATTCCCTTATTTGGCCCTGCCCACATCCTGCTGATAGGTCCATTTTACAGAGTACTGATTGGTCCGTTTTACAGAGTGCTGATTGGTCCATTTTTACAGAGTGCTGATTGGTGTGTTTACAAATCTTTAGCTAGACACAGAGTGCTCATTGGTGCATTTTTACAGAGTGCTGATTGGTGTGTTTACAAACCTTTAGCTAGACACAGAGTGCTGATTGGTGTGTTTACAAACCTTTAGCTAGACACAGAGTGCTGATTGGTGTGTTTACAAACCTTTAGCTAGACACAGAGTGCTGATTGGTGTGTTTATAATCCTCTAGCTAGACAGAAAAGTTCTCCAAGTCCCTACATGACCCAGAAGCCCAGCTGGCTTCACCTCTCAATTCCACCACACCTTAGCCACAGATACTCTTCAGCAACTATTATACTCCATAATTGCCTCTGTATGGTCTCTCTCCCTTTTAGGACTATAGCTCTTAGGGCAGAAGTGCTGCTTATTTATCTATGTATTACGTTTTTAGTAAATATGTATCAAATGAATAAAAACTATATGAAGTTCTAACTACAGAACTTCGTAATAAGCATTCCTTGCTCCAGTGTCAGTTTTATGTGACAAGTCTCAATATCTGATTCATAGATTAGAGAAAATGTACTAAAATTTTAAAGCACATTTGTGACCCATGTTACAGGTGCTTTCATCAATAAATTGTTTTAAACTGCAAACCTCCTGTTCTAGTAATAAATAATGATGTAAATAAATTCAAAAACAGCATGATAATTATGGCAAAATATCATGCAACTTTTTAAAGAGTTGTAATTCGGGGATTTAATATTTCTTGACATGAAACTGGGGCATCTTTCCTCTTTGTTTCAAAATGTATAAAGTCTAGATATTATAGTTATAATTTTTACAAAATGATACATTTAAAAACAAATGTACAGATTTATATCATATCAACTTTCCTGTAAAATCTATATATATCAAATTGTGTAAACATTTTCTGTATAGCACATTTACTCAGTCATCTGACACATTTTATACACTTACATTAAGATACTTATAAAAGCTTAGAAAAAATATAAGACATTTTGATTGACATATATGCAAATATCACCAAGATTTAATTTATGTTCACAATTTATCATATTGTCTAAGCTCTTATTTTTGCTCTATTATTTACTTTTCTCCAAATAATGACTTCCCCTAGCTTGAAGATAGATGCTACTATAAACCTTTAACAACAAAACAAAACAAAATCCAGAATCAATGTTTTCTTGACTTTCACTTCTCTACCACTACTTCCTGGTCTCTTTCAAAATATCACTTTAAATTTAAATTATTTTTGATGCTTATGATGATATTTTCTTCCACATTCCCAAATAGCATGTTTTTCATTTTTAAGAATTATTTTAGATTAAAGGTGTACATGTGCAAGTTTGTGACACTGGCATATTGCATGCTTGAGTTTGGGATTCTATTGAACATATCATCCAAAGAATGAACATAGTGCCCAGTAGTCAGTTTTTCAACCCTTGCCTCTATCCTTCACTCCCCTTTTTTGGAGTGCCTAGTGTCTGTTTTTTCCATGTTTATATCCATATATTCCCATTGTTTGGCTCCCACTCACAAGTGAGAACAGGTAGTATTTGATTTTCTTTTGTTAATGGTATCAAGCTACATCCATGTTGCTGCAAAAGACATAAAATTTTTATGGCTGTGTAGTATTCCATGGTATATATGCACAACATTTTCTTTTTCTTTTTCTTTTTCTTTTTCTTTTTTTTTGACATGGAGTTTCGCTCTTGTTGCCCAGGCTGGGTTGCAATGGCACGATTTCGGCTCACCACAACCACTGCCTCCTGGGTTCAAGTGATTCTCTTGCCTCAGCCTCCCGAGTAGCTGGGATTACAGGCATGCGCCACCATGCCTGGCTAATTTTGTATTTTTATTAGAGATGGGGTTTCTCCATGTTGGTCAGGCTGGTCTTGAACTCCCGACCTCAGGTGATCTGCCCACCTCGGCCTCCCAAAGTGCTGGGATTACAGACGTGAGCCACCGCGCCTGGCTGCGCCACATTTTCTTTATCCAATCCACCAATGATGGGCACTTAGATTGATTCTCTGACTTTGCTATTGTGAATGGTGCTGCAATAAAAATACAAAGGCAAGTGTCTTTTAAATAGAAGGATTTATTTTCCTTTGGGCATATACCCATTAGTGAGATTTCTGGGTTGAATAGTAGTATTTTTAGCTAAGTTATATCCATACAGTTTTCCACAGGGTTTAACTAATTTGCAATCTCACCAACAGTGTATATGTGTTCTCTTTTCTCTGCATCCCTGCCAACAGCTGTTATTTTATGATTTTTTAATAATAGCCATTCTGACTGGTTTGAGATGGTGTCTATTAATAATTGTTATTTTAATTTGCATTTCTCTGATGATTAGTGATGAACATTTTTTCATATGCCATTGGCTGCTTGTATGTTTTCTTTTGAGAAGTGTCTGTTCCTTGCCCTTTGCCTCCTTTTTGTTTGTTTGTTTGTTTTAAGATGGAGCATCACCTTGTTGCCCAGGCTGAAGTGCAGTGGTGTGATCTTGGCTCATTGCAACATCTGCCTCCTGGGTTCAAGCGATTCTCCTGCCTCAGCCTCCCGAGTAGCTGGGACTACAGGCATGCGCCACCGTGCCCAGCTAATTTTTGTATTTTTAGTAGAGACGGGGTTTCATCATGCTGGCCAGGCTGGTGTTGAACTCCTGACCTCAGGCGATACACTGGTCTGGGCCTCCCAAAGTGCTGGGATTACAGGCGCGAGCCACAGCACCCGGCCCTTTGCCCAGTTTTTAATGGGCTTGTTTGTTCTTTTCTTGTTGATTTATTTGTTCCTTATAGGATCTGAAAAGCAGTCCTTTGTCAGATTCACAGTTTGCAAATGTTTTCTCCCATTCTTTAGGTTTTCTGTTTACTCTGTTGATTGTTTCTTTTGCTGTGCAGGAAGCTCTTAGTTTAATTAAGTCCCATTTGTCAATTTTGTTTTTGCTGCATTTGCAAATAGCTGTTATTAATATATGTTGTTAAATTGAGATATTATATAAGGTGGATTTAATCATAAATACACAACCTGTTCAACAACCATCTTTCACTATGACTCTATCCAATTTTAGATATTGTCTAAAAATAATACCCTATGGTTCTATAAGCTCTTCCTCTCCCTACCCCACAACAGACACACATGCATGTTCTAAGTAGTTATACAACAACATCATTTGTATGTGTAATATTCTATGTTTATAGTATCTTGACTTTAACGTGATTCTTTTCTTGCATCTATAGTATGTTAATATTATTTGTTTTTATTGTATGCTCCTTTTTATTCACCTTGGAGTTAATGATCCCAAATTTTGGCATAATTTCCTGTATACTTACATCTCTTCTTTCCTTCCAACACTCATATAGAATTGCAAATTACTTCTCAATACTTTAAAATATATGAGAAAGCCCATTAGTGCTCTTTTTCTCATGGAGGACGCCTCTCCTGAAATCATTCGCCTTCATGGGGCTTTTCTCCTCATTGTCTTCAAAATTCCCTGTGCCTCCTTTCTGTTCTATAACTTCTCTTTTCTAGATACCATATAGGACTGTTCTTGATTTTCTACAAGAAATTTGTTAATATATCCTTTATTAGCATCATAATAAGAGAATGAGACATAATACTTTGAGACCTAACACAATTGAAAATATCTACATTCTAATCTTATGATTGGTAGATAGATTGGATGAATAGAGAGGTCGAAGTTAGAATTACTTTTCCCTCAGAAGGTTAAAAGCCTTACTACATTTACTTTTATATTTCAATGTGACTTTTGAGAAGTTTAATTTGTAGTAGAAGAATATCTGATAATTGAGAAAATTCTATCATATTACAAAGAAAGAACAAAATGACATTACTTACAAAAGACATAAGTGGTAGTACTTGTATAAAATGTTTTAAAACCAAATGATATTTGTACCAAAAATGTCTGATTTTCTATATTTCTTTATAATAAAATAATCTCATACTGGATTACAAAGGTTTGGAAATTGAATTATAACAAATTTTAAGTGAGCATGACATTTCCACTGAAATTTATTACCAAATGTTTGCGTGTTGATGAATTACTTCTGGTAACAACATATAATGTGATTTTTAATTTAATAATTTTTTTAAGATTTACTTGATATTAACTTAGCTGTGCTTTAAGCCACTCTTAATTTGCTTTTAATAAACTTGACTTAGGTGTTTGAGACCAGCCTGAGAAACACAGCAAGACCCTGTCTCTACAAAAAAAAAAAAAAAAAAAAGAGAGAGAGAGAGACAGGGTCTTGCTATGTGGCCCAGAATGGCTTCAAACTCTTGGGGTGAAGTGATTCTGCTGTCTTAGCCTCCCAAGTAGCTTGGATTATAGGCATGACACAGCTCCCCTCTTTTTCTATATGAAGGTCTTTAGAGATTAGTTTCTATACTAAGATATGTTTGATAGAGGATAAATAATTCCCACAATTTCCATTAATATAAGATATAAAGAAAATTTCAAACAAACCCCAAGATCTTCATGTGTCTCTAGTTTACCTCGTTGTCATTATTCTGTAATTGTATAGTAAATAATCGGAGACATTATGTCTTTTTATGCTTGTGTATTCTTTATTCTTCTCTTTGAGAGAGATGTATTTTCCTTCAATCAGTAGATGCTGAAGTGATTCTGATACATGTCAGCCAGTCTCTTAAGCCTGATAGAATCCTTAGTCTGTTGGAGAAAATCTAAGAACTTACAGGTTTCCTGGGTGTGTGTGAAAGATCAGGAATCTTGTACTTCATTTTAGGAGTAGGCTTCAATATTTCCTTTCCTTATAATCTCTTTTTAGGTTGCTATATCATTTTCTATTAAATAAACCTTGGAGTATGTAATTATTGTTTGACATCTTTCATTCAAAAGATCACTGGTAACCATTACTCTTATGGCAAACTCAAAGACTTACAATTTGTTCTTACATTTTCTTTCCCATCCACACCCCTGAAAAGGCCTGGTGTCTCTAATTACTAAACCTACTTAGGGTTTTGCAATGTATGTGGGTTTGTTTCATTTTGTCCTTCATTGTATAGTCATTTATATTTCTACTATTTAGATCTTCACTTTGTAATTACAATTTTTTCAGCTACTTTCCATCTTCAAAAATGTTCTTCTCTTGTCTACTACTGCTCTTGTAGTGTACTTCTTTTACATTACTTAACTGTAATTCTGATAGTTTGAATGAAAAATGATAATGTATATACATATCAATCCAATCATGTTTAGTGCATATATAATTGCATCCACTCACTCATTTATCTGCCTCCTAACCCAGAAAATACACAATATCCTAAAACTAGTATTTAATCTATTTGTCCAGATTTTTGTCCATTTTGTTATATAAAGTTTTAATAAATGGTGTGTGTCCTTGACTTGAAATGTAAATGTTTCTCTAGAACATATACTGAGGCAGAATGATCTTCCTTTATTATAAAATTTTAACAAGATACATAGCTGCCCAAGCTAGAGATAGATTTTCCTGTCTCTTTTGTGGCTCAAAGTATGACCATAAGATGTAAACTTGAGCATTGTGTTCAAAATTCTTTTTTAAAATAAATCTTAAAATTGTCTTGGACTTCTCTTTACTGTGTCCATGAACTGGGGTGTAGAAGTGAAGCTTGCCAGGCTTCATGTCACATGATGACTAAAAACAGCACTGTGTAGTAGCAATTAACTACATATGTGATCGATAGGAGGCAAGACTTGACCCCAGGGCTGAGGCTTGAACACTGGACCAGATTGACAACTAGCTAAAACAGAGCCAGGGTGAAAGCAGCTTTCAATTAGACAGTCTGCTGGTGTGCTGTGTCAATTTACTGTTGCCGTGGCAACACACAGGAGTTACTGCCCCTTTCCATGGTGGTGACCCAATGATTACTACCCCTTCCCGAGAAATTTCTGCATAAACTGCACCTTAATCTGCATGCAGTTAAAAGTGGATATAAATTTGACTGCAAAACTGCCCCAAACTGCTACTCTCTGCCTACAGGGTAGCCCTAGCTATGGAGCAGTCACCAATCTGTTAACACCACTGCAGCTGTAACACTGCCTCTTCAATAAAGTTGTTTTCTTCTACCTCTGGATTACCTTTGAATTCTTTCCTGGGCAAAGCCAAGAACCCAGCAGGCAAAGCTGCACTTTGGGGCTTGCCTGCCCTGTATCACATATGGCAATTAAATAAATTTAAAATTTTAGTTTTCAGTTACACTAGCCATGTTTCACATGTATAATAGCCACATTTGTTTAGTAACTATCATAATAGATGGTGCAAATATAGAATATTGCCATCATCTCAGAACGTTCTTTTGCTTGCTCTCAGGAATCAGAAATGGGAACAATGAAAGTAACCCAGGTCAAAGTCGGCTTATCCTGCAATAGTTTATGCAGTATATATCTCTGTATCCATCTTACATTTCCCGGCTAACTTCAGATTACTGTGTGAAGGAGAAATGAATGTCTATCTTTTTTGAGTCAACCTTGTTGTGAGGTTATTTTATCAAAGCAGGGTAGCCTATACATACATACATACATATTTATACACACATATACACATACAGATATATGTACATAAATACACATTAATATATGGACACATACTTACACCCATATGTGTATATTTGAGAAAAAACAATGAGAGAGGGAGAGAGACAGAGAGACACAGACCGGCACAGATACTATAATTTTGAATATAGTATCTGGAATACTTCACTACAGTAAGCTTCACCAGATATTTCCAAATTCGTTATACGTGTAACTCCCATTGGTGATTTTTGAGAGCCCTTGGCTCCCTACACCTTTGCTGATACTTGACATTTCTAGTGAAGACAGACTTTTCTCAGACCTCTCATTATTCTATGTAAAGGTATTTCAGTTACATTAACAAAACTTTTCATTGGAGAATTTGCGACAGGTGGAGAAGGCACTGAGCATGTTCAGATGATCTTTCCTATTGTCCGATCTGTGTGCTTGAAGAGAAGGGAAACTTTGCTGTCTCAGAGATCTGTGAAAGACGTTGTGAAATTGGTTCTGCCCCTTTGCATGTGGCCTATCTTTGATCAGTGCTGCCTCTGATCAGGGCAGAAAAGACTATCTAATTTAGAATGTGATACTCAATCTGTTTGGCTGCACACTTAGGCCATGCTTTTCATTTATGCTTTTAGCAGTCATTGAGCTAAAATTTGGAAATCTGTTATTTGATTTTATGTTCATACCTCAGGTGAGAAAGCAACGATTTTTTAAAAAACTGACCTCTTAAAACTCCAATTGACATTATAGAAATGTAAATATTCGGTTAATCTCATGTTATTTTATTTTGCATCTATGATTATTGATAAGGTTGAGTACATCTTTAGTTTATTAAACTTTTTTTTTTTGCTTGATGGCCTGTTTATATCTTTTATCTGGCAAAATTAAATTTGTGGATACAGAGAAAACAGTTTTAAGAATTTTCTTTTTTATGTAATGTTATTACCTAAAACAAATCCCAGATAGGTAATAAGTTTTAAGGCAATAATATTTTTTAATCCATCCAAATAGACTAAGGAAATTGTCTACAAACAGTAAAGTGAGTTGCTCCTTCCCCCAAAAAGAAATATTTTGTTGTAATATTCAATAACAGAAAATAATATTTATAAAGTTAAGGGAGAAAGAAAAGATATGCCGACAATATTATAGCCAGCCAAGATTTTACTAAAAGTATAACTACAGTAAGTAGAAATTTTCAAACTTGAAGGAATTTGGCTATAAAATACCTAAGATACTGTTGAAAAAATTAAGATGCAACTCAAAATAAAGAATTTAAGAATTGCAAAACCACAGTGGAAGGACTAGAGATTGGTGGAGATGTTATTTAAATAGACAAATACTGAACAATTGACTAGTTATGGTTACAAAATAACCAAAATAATAAAACAGTAGTTAACTATTTCGCTTACTTAGTGAGGCAGAAATACTATTATTCTTATTCAAAGGATGAAGAAACTGAGGAATAGAAAAGTAAAATAATGAGATAAAATTTAGATAGCTATATGGCAAAGTTTTGATTGAATCTGAGCAATCTGAATCCACAGTCTATGCTATTACCATACTATATAGAGCAGAAAGTAACGTCTAATCTTGAAAGGGAGGAATAATTTAATTATTACAACAATTACTGGGAACAGTGAGATGAGAGAAAAAATTAGAATATTATACTAATTCATTGTAATAAATGATCAATAAATACTGCCTAAAATTTAAAAAGTTTAACTGTTTTCTTAGTTATGTTTTTCATAATCTATTTTCTTAGTCTTCCAGAAATCTTTTAAGAAATTGTCTTTCATAAAAATTGAGTTTCAGATATTCTTTCAACGTAAATTCAGGATTTTTTTCTTTTAAATACAGAATAAATTTTATTTTATTTTGTAGTTTTTAATAAAGTATAATCTCATATAGTTTTCATTTTCATATACAACGTATATCTTATAATCTATTTTCTACCTGCATATGTGTAGTGAGATGCCAGGGGCTGGCTGGTATTAAACTGACCTAAATGATGGTCTGGGTAGAGAAATCCAACATATTTGGTTTTATTTTTATTAAATTTTTATTAAGAATTATTTTTATAAGCTTGTGATATTTTTTATTGGTATTAGATTTTCTTAATTATATTTATTACTGACTCTGTATCCATAACTTTTATCTGTGTAAACATCTATATCTCTATTCTGCATCACTAGGTTTACAATTTTTTCCTGATTAGTTATGCACTGTTCGTTACTTCACATCCACTTAGCATTTAAGCATTCTATCTAGGATATGTGTATCTGAATTTTTGTTTTCAAAGTTCGAATTCTTTATTGTTTATTGTACGCATTTAGTTTTCCCAAAGAGCTTGCATATTTGCTAAGGACTATCCCATGGTCCTGCTATGAAGTGAGAAACTTGAGAGCAATTAATAAAATATAAGTTTTCATATATCATAAAACAATCAAAATAAACTTTTCTAGTAAACACATTATCTTCACAGTCAAAAATGTAAAAAAGAAAACAGTTTAAAGTATTACAATCTTGTTATCCTCTAACAGCCTCCCAAATTAGTTGATAAAGTTATTTAAATAATTTCATTAGGATCATCTATACACAGCATATTACATTGCCTTCTCCAAATTGACTAAGTTTTATCAAGTATTGATTATGTGCCAAACACTATGTGAAGTGCTCCATACATATCCCTCAATTTATTTCTCATAGCAATTATATTAAGTAAATATAATGGCTGCATTTTACAGGGAAACCGAGGCATAATTACTAAGTAATTTGCCTAAATTTATAAAGAGTTATTAAATAGACAGGAAATACTGAAACCTATGTCTGACTCCAGAGTATGTAATTTTAACCAGTACAATATATTGCTTCATAAATTGTTGATGTTTATGCATGTTTTCTCCTCATCAAGACATTAATGAAAGACAGCCACAGCAGCTTGTTAACTCTGAAAATGCACTGGAGCTCCTGGAATGTTCTCAGTGATGGTGGAGTTCATGTTTGTGGCTATAGCAAAGAATAATGGGAATTTGAGCCTGTTCTGTTAGAATAAAGGGACAGCTTCCTTGGTATGAAGTGATGGCTGCTCTTGAAAGTTCATAAAAATAATAGAGACTTTGATCTTAAGAACAATGAAAAAAATCATAAATAGTTTCATAAAACAGATCAACCTGCATATTTTGAACATTCCAAAAAAAAAAAAAAACCTCTGATTTTCAACTTCCTGTTTTCTTAGTATTTATCCACAGTCTGAACACGGGTGACAGAAAGAGCAGACAAGAGACTGCACAGAAAGTGACATCATCCACAACTTTCATGGAGATCAATTTCGAAGGCTATAATTAATCTAATGCCATTTTGTGGCATAAGTGACAACTTTAGCCAGGAGGAATAGGTTAATTGTTAGGCAATCATGGAATAAAAAGCAGTGAATTGTAGAGTGATTACCCCTTTATGCCTTAGGTGGCATAATACAGCATTAATTCTGAAAAACATTCTTACCAACCAAGAATTGCATAAGACTTTATGCAAATTAGTTTGATGACACCTAATTGGTATTATGAAATTAAATTTGTAAATAAACATATGGGAATTAGTCAGTTTCATGCTGCTTGTAACTGACATTGGTAGAATATTATTATAGTCAATTATGAAACATTAAGAATTCACTATTCCTATTTTGTTGTCTTGAAAATTTCTGTTCATATAAAATGAGTCAGTCATCACAATTGTGAATAAAATGTTTAAAAATATTTGTCAATTTAATGGACATTTAAGAAAATAGTCTCTCCTTTTTGTAATTTCCCAGCGTCTTGCTTTTGTAATGAAAGTTACACAGAAAGCTGAATTCTGATATTGAGCACATAGTGCATTTTCTGAAAATTTGTCAACTTAATTTGAATTCTGTGTATTTCAGACTATCTTCTTGTATAGTGGTATCTGAATAAGAAGATATATAAAATTTCAGATATTACTGTGGTACTGTTACTAATTCCACTTTTATGGGAACTATTATAAAGTTTTATCTCTAATGGGTGCATATATAAGTTACTGAGAAAATTAAATACTGTTTTTTATCACTTTTTTAGTAAGACTAAAAATTAAAGATTGGGGTAGAGAAACTAACTTTTTTCAAAACTGTGTTTATAACTATTCATTTAAATTTTAAACCTACATGAATGACCTCTAATAATGAGATGAAAATGATACTTGCATAAAAGATATTGTGATAAATTTACCATAAGAACGTCCTAATTTTTGAGATTGGTCTCATGAGTAAAATATGAATGTATTTTCTAACAAAGTTTCATTTCTTCTATTATTCAATCATATGACATATATGCAGAGGAAATGTATGCTGAGTTATACAGGCAGTGAAATAAGCAGAAAGGATTATGCATATAGCATTGTATATATCTATCTTTAGAAACATAATTCTCCAAAAGTGAAATTAGTCATGTTTAAATTTTAAGAATTTGAACATCTAGTCTATCTTAAGGCAAGATTATTTGCAGCTACAAACCAAGAAATATAAAGTATCTCTTTATTCACATTGAGTAAAGAACTATGTTTTGAGCATTTATTAATAATAAACATTATTGTTTTAATATACAAATATGTTAACCTTTACTAATAAAGTCAGAGTACATGGAGTGAGAAGGAAAAATTAAAACTATTACTAAATAAGCCTCTCAAAGAGGAAACCACAAACTGGTATTGATATTACAAGAAGGTCTTCTAATTCAGCCTGGTGACTCTGGTCACATCTTAAGATTGAGACTTGGGTTTTAATATCTTTTTTCTTTTACTAACTATATAACATTGAGATAAATTATTTACTAACTATGTCTTGATTTCCATATGCTATGCTTTGAACAGGTTTCCCTCACCCCCAAAATTATATGTTGAAAACTTAATTATTAATGCAACAGCAATGAGAGGTAGGACCTAATGGATTAATAACGTTATAAAAGGAATTTGCCAGACTAGGTTTGCCCTCTTCTGTTGTTCCATGTGTGGATGTCAGGAGAAGACCATAGCAAAATACGAACACCATGATCTTGGACTCCCTAGTCTTTAGAGCTGCTGTGATAAATACATTTCTGTTATTTATAAATTACCCATTCTCAAATATTTTGTTACAAAATGGACTAAGACATCATGTAAAATGGTGATAATATTCATAATTATTTAATATAATTGCTACCAGGACTAACTATGCAATGTATAAAGTACTTGTCATGGTCTTTTGCACATAATCAGTGCTTAATAAATCTTAAGTTACTTTCTCTCTTGGTAATAATTATCAATCTTACAATATTCCCTCTCTCTCTCTCTCTCATTCTTACAACCACACAAACACTCAAACATATATTGAAAGTACTCATACATTGGCCGGGCGGGGTGGCTCACGCTTGTAATCCCAGCACTTTGGGAGGCCGAGGCGGGCGGATCACGAGGTCAGGAGATCGAGACCACGGTGAAACCCCATCTCTACTAAAAATACAAAAAATTAGCCAGGCGTGGTGGCGGGCACCTGTAGTCCCAGCTACTCAGAGAGGCTGAGGCAGGAGAATGGCGTGAACCCGGGAGGCGGAGCTTGCAGTGAGCCGAGATTGCGCCACTGCACTCCAGCCTGGGCGACACAGCAAGACTCCGTCTCAAAAAAAAAAAGAAAGTACTCATACAACATTCTGTCTTCCCACACCAAATTTTTAGTGCCCCACTCCTCAGGGTAGTTTACCCTTCAGACTACCTCTGTTACAAAAAGTTTTTGAATAGTTTGTCTACTTGTATAACATGGAATATTAGGGCCTAAGTCAGAATAAAAACAAATGCTGGATCACTGAATTTGACCTGGCCTAGAAGTAGATGAGGATTTAGAAGTTAATAGCAAGGAAACGGAATGAAAGTCGAGGGAAAATCCAGGTTTGAAATAGTCAATGTTCAGCTTTGACAATTTTTAGGTCTCTTTCTCTCTTCTTTTTAGTCCCTAGAAAATAGATCTCTATTGCTTAAGTCATTGCCTGAGTGAAAGGAGAAGGAATAGTTCAGAAAAGATAACTGAGCCCCTATTTCCATTCAATACCAACTTCTGCCTTTGCCTCCTAAAAGGAGATAACAATTTACTGCAGTGGAAGTGCATATAGGGTTAACATAGGTATAAGATAAGATCTTGGACAACTAAAAGGCTCCTTATATCCTTGAAAGTTCTTCTTTCAAGAAATTGCATTTATGGGCTGCATAGCCTTTGATTATAAGATTATATTTTTGAAAGCTTAAAACTTAAATAATTTCTTCTGAATACATCAACATTTCTTTCTATGCTAACTCTTTATATTTATAATAATGTTATAATAAAATAATTTACCATATAAATATGAGGTAGATTAAATTGAAAAAGAAATAGAAAATGCAAGAATCAAAATTTGCTAGTGTAAGACTTAAAAATTTTACCTTGGACTAACATTGTTGATGTTTACAAAAATCTGTTGCTATTTACGTATCTACAGTCTGTCAGATGTAAAATGTGGAGGAAAATATTCCATGCCTTGCTAAATATGAATAAAATACTTTAACAGATTCCTCAATGAATAAACCTTTCTGTCCAAAGCTAGGGATTAGAGTCTCGTTGCTTAATTTTAAACACGAAAATTGAGAGATAAGTAATTAAGACTGGAATATAATCAAAGAAGGAAACTATCCAAGTTAATCTAGTTTCTAAATTATCCTTTTTCCATTAGCAATATTTAGTTTTGAGGTTTTTTTCCCCCTCTGGAGAATAGAGGAACATATATTTATCTAAGTAAAGGTACCTACTTATCATGTTTGCTTTACCAATATACACGAAACCCTTCCTAATTCACCCACAGAGACAATATCTATGTCCCTGAAATAATTCATTTTAAAATTTTTAGATGAGGTTAATGAACAAATACCCTAGGGGACTACAGATTGCATCATATATTCCAAACACTGTCCCAGGTAACTGTAACCCTCAGCTTTTACAGTAGATGGGAATGTCTAGATGCATCTTTATTTTGATTATCTAAATTACAATTTCACCACAAGTAAAATCATATGACTCACAAGTTTTTTCCAGAGCATGAAACAATACTTTCTTCTATTTAAAATTAGTATTATTAGCACTTAGAACAAAAAAAGGTAAATTTAAAAAATGAACTGGAGGGAGAGGGTCACAATTACATAGCACTGCCAAATCAAGTTCTTATAATCATTAAAGGGCTGAGAAAATGTAAACTAATTGCTCATGGACAGCAATCTGGAAAGACAATCAACAAAGTGAAAGTCGATGATTTCTAAATTATGACAATTTATCCTGGCCGACAAAAGATTCTGTGCTTTTGTAATACATGTAAAAAAGTTCTCCTTTGGAAATATTAATAGCATGATTAATTTTAATCTCTGGCTCTGATACACTTGCTATGCAGGCTTGTGTTAAGTCATTGTTTTCTTATCTGTATGAAGGAGACATGATAATTTCATGCTTACAATGTTTAAAATAAATAATATATTTAAAGTAACGTACTGTCTGGCACATACTAAACAAATGCTGGCTTATATGACATAAATCAATGTTGGCTTATGTATAACAAAGCCTAGTTTATTAAAGAAACCTTCACTGACAATTTTTTTTATTTTCACAAAAACAAAGCAAGCATTGCCTATAGATTTAATTTTTCTTTCAAAAAATTTGCTATAAAAGAGTATTCTTTTTTATTGTTAGGTTGATGGAAAGTGAACTGAATATGTCAATCAAATTTATAATTTTTGTTGCTGAAATATGGGACTTGGGTATTAGATATAAAGTGTAATGTCTTGATCTGTCTAGGATATCTTTATCAATATCCGGTAGAAAGCCTCTCTCACACTTTCATCCATTCATGAGAAGGCAATATTTTTTTTTTTTTTTGAAACAGAGTCTCGCTGTCGCCCAGGCTGGAGTGCAGTGGCGCGATCTCGGCTCACTGCAGGCTCCACCCCCCGGGGTTCACGCCATTCTTCTGCCTCAGCCTCCACCACAGGTGCCCGCCACCTCACCCGGCTAATTTTTTGTATTTTTAGTAGAGACGGGGTTTCACTGTGTTAGCCAGGATGGTCTCGATCTCCTGACCTCGTGTTCCGCCCGCCTTGGCCTCCCAAAGTGCTGGGATTACAGGCATGAGCCACCACGCCCGGCCGAGAAGGCAATATTAATTACATATTTTTAGGTCAAAATTGGAATGCCTTTCTCTAAATACATTAAGGGAACCTAGAAAATGATATATGTAGAATGGTGACATATTTTTCTGCCATAAAAGTGTATAGATAAGTGAAAGTTGATAATTTTTTTTGGCAAGTTAATTATGAGGAATGCCAGACTAATGTGTTGGCTACATAAATAAAATAGAAGTAAGAAAATAAACATAGATGTTATAAAAGAGACAGAAAAGACTGTTAGGCAATTGAAGGAAAGATACGTAAATAAGGAAGAAAAAAAAAGCTTATTCCACTTTAAAATATTCATTTATTGAGTGTATTTTAATAATAAGTAGTGCTCAGTCAATTAAAATTCAGGAACATTTTTAAGAAATACTTTGTCTAAAATGATTACTTTGTATGTAACAACTATTTCTTCTGCAGGAACAAATATTCTAGAATATTATTCGAATTAGAATATTTTAGAATATTATAATTAGTATATTTTTTCTACTCACATTCTAGTTAACTCCGTATTTCCCAGATTACTAGTTTTTCACCTTTCTTTACAGAAGCATAAATTACTCACTTAATCACTTACAACTAACTATTGGTATGGAAAGAGTAGTTTGTAATATCTGAGCTTCAAGATATACATCAGTGGTATTCAATAATATTATATAGCATAGATAAAAGCTGCTAAAAATGTTAAGAGCATGAAAAAGTTTTCATGGGCTAATCAATTGAATGACCCTCTTTATAAGAATCTTTGAATAATTAATCACACTTTCTTCAAAATTGGCTAATGGTGAATAGAACATGATTTCTTGACTGCTAAATTGAGGTTTATGGGGTTCAATATTTACTAAGAAATTAAAGACTTCTGCTTTACTATTTTCAACTGAAAGTTACATCAGATAGCCTTTACATTGGGAAGAAGACATTTTACCCATGTCTTAAATGTGTAAAATATTTTTCCATGAGTAGAAAAAAATGGTCAATTTTCTTCATTTACTCTTAAGAAATTGGCTTTAAAAATGTTTTATGAATTTTGGAAAAGCAGTTTGACAGTATTCAGTGGCAATAGAAGCCCTACTTATATCAAATACACCATACATTCTGTTCATTTGTTATTTAAGGCAGTATACACAAGCTTAAATCAAGTGATGCTTTTCCAAATATTTCCCTAGTTAAACACTTAAAAGAGTTGCCAAGATTTTGACCATAACCGAACATTAAAGTAATTGGTGTAATGCTTCCTAACATGTCCCTAAAGTGTTTTTGGAATGGTATCATTACAGCTACTTTTCAACTCTTAACCGTGAAAGCTTATACAAATATTTCCACAAGCTGCTCTCTTTTAATTTCATTTTCTTGGCATCTTAGAGCTGTATATTTTCTAGCCCTGTACATTTGTAGCTTTTAATAACATTGTGGTATTTCTTCAGTGGTTTTGAGTGTTACAGGAGATATATATCAAGACTGACCATCTAATCCCATGAAATTTAAGTTGCAGTGTAATTTTGCCATAGCAACATATCAATACACTGGTTTTTTGGGTGTGATGATTTATATGGAAAGTTTCATGAGAATAGAAAGGGACAAAAATGAGACTAATTGATGACAGGCTTGATGTTATTGATCATACATATAATTTTACTCTTAAGGAAGTAGATCAATGTATAGATGGAATGTCAAAATATTTACTTTTCACAATGCTATTAAATATCACTAAGAGGAGTACAGACAATTATCTGAGATCTGGATATTTGATATCTAGGTAGCATAATAAATAGTAAGTAATGTTCATTCTGACTCAAGGTATTTTACTAATTACATGTAGAGATTATTGATCATATATTATATTAATAAATGCTAATTAAGTACACATGACCATTAAACACATTCCTTTTATAATTGAAGATTTTTTTACAAATAATATTTTTGTAATTATAAATGTAGGTTTGCTATTATAACCCACTAATTAAAAGCTTATTTTTTCCCAATTGGCTTGAAGAATCCAATTACAGAGATGTTTTAATTTAAATTTGCTGGGCCGGGCGCAGTGGCTCACACTTGTAATCCCAGCACTTTGGGAGGCCGAGGTGGGCGGATCCCGAGGTCAGGAGATCGAGACCACGGTGAAACCCCGTCTCTACTAAAAATACAAAAAATTAGCCGGGCGCGGTGGCGGGCGCCTGTAGTCCCAGCTACTCGGAGAGGCTGAGGCAGGAGAATGGCGTGAACCCCGCAGGCGGAGCTTGCAGTGAGCAGAGATCGCGCCACTGCACTCCAGCCTGGGTGACAAAAAAAAAATAAAAAATAAAATAAATAAATAAATAAATAAATAAATTTGCTGTTTGATATTAACCTTCAATTTTATCAAATTAGAGGTATTAGAAAAAAATACAAAATAGAAAAAAAGAATGGGAGAGAAAAGTCTTACTGCTTGAGACACATTTAAGGTACCACAATTATTTCTAAATCTTACCCTATAAATTTATCGCCAAGTCACTAAAGCAAATTCAATCAGTACTTCGGCTATAAGTGCATTTTAGAATATTATTAAGCTGGTTACATCAACATCAGTTAAATTCAGGATTTGATGTGTAGTCTAGTTGAAAGATTTTTTTATATTTGGATTTGACTTAGCAGGTGTAAACTTTTCTCTATTATTTAATTCATTAAGCTTTCTTATTGAAAGTTAGCTTGATTTTATCCATAAAATGTTTAATGTAACATAATGTTCATTTTGAATTAGCTGAACAACATAGTTACATAGTTATATCATTTATATATCATGTTAGATGATTTATTTAATGAAAAATATTCTCAAAAATGGGAGCAAATTTCTACTTCATGGGAACAAATTTCTACTTTGTGGGAAGCAAATTTCTGCTTCATCACACTGAAAAATTAAAAGTGGGCATGGGCTGAGGTGGGCGGACCACCTGAGGTTAGGCGTTTCAGATCAGCCTCGCCAACACGGTGAAACTCCATCTCTATAAAAATACCAAAATTAGCCGGGCGTGGTGGTGGGTGCCTGTAATCCCAGCTACTCGGGAGGCTGAGGCAGGAGAATCACTTGAACCTGGGAGGCAAAGGTTGCAGTGAGCCGAGATCACACCAATGCATGGAGCCTGGCAGACAGAGCGAGACTTTGTCTCAAGAAAAAAAAAAAAAAAATTGGGCATGGTGTTCCCTGTTAAAACACATATAATGAAATGAGTGCTGCTACATACTATTGCTGGAAAGACACATATAAATCACTCTTTAGAACGGATATGTAGCAGTAAGCTTTTCAGAAATTAAGTAGGTAGAATTTTAGTTCAAAATACACTTTTAAGTCTCTACTGTGCTCAATCACATACTCAAAGGAATAAGTACGAGCATTTTACATCAACATTCTTGAATAATTATTTTTTCTACCGCAGGGTAAATATGGAGAGATAAATGAGTAAAAGAAGGTTAATCTACAGTGTCCAGTCATTTGGAAAGAAGCAGACATTTACTAAAAATATGTAATTCCCAGCATATATATTTAACTAGACATTTTTCTAGACTGGTAATTTACTACTTACCTTTCCTTGTCTCATTTACTTATTTATTTTGCTACAGAATTAACTTTCGTATTAAGAATAAAGAACATTATTGTTATGATAACTAAAATCACAAGATTTGTAATTTTTTAATAATATACTTTTAACACATTCAAATAGATATATCTTTTCAAACAATGACTTAGGTTAAGATGTCAAATAAGTGTTCGAGTATGTTAGCTCGTGACACATAAAAAATGATGTATTAATTTTTTAATATCAATTTGAAATGAACTTTTTATTAATACATAAAATATTTTGTTCTCCAACTAAAGCAAATGCTTTGGGGAGATTTAAAAGGGAGGAAATAGCTACTATGTATATACAGATATATACAGTAAATATTTTATTAAAATATAGGTAATTAAATGTAGTTTCATATATGGACATATGTTCTCACCTTTTTTTGAAGGACAGACGTTATTTTGGCATATGATAGATTTGGTTGTTATATTCCATTGCAGTGCTAATTGACTCACAGTTTTCCTCAAGTTAATTAGAATCTTATTTGCCTATACTTCAATTTTATTACTATTTGATTAAAAACTGTTAGTCTTTTATAGTGGAAATATAGAACAGTTTTGTATCATTTCTCTACAGTGAACATCAAAAGTTTAATCATTGCGGTTTACTAAGTTAAATATCACTATTTTATCTGAATAGACACTTTCAAATTGTAAACATTTGATATATTTAAATACTATTTAAAGTCTCTGCTTGGTTACAAAATAACGTGTGTAAAATAAGATTGAAAAAAAGTTGCTTCTATAAATGGCTGAGTAGATTTATTTTTGCCCTAACTTTTCTGTTTGAAAAAAGTGAGGAAAAAATAGACAAAAGCAACATCTCTTCTTGTATGAAACTCGCATCAAATAAGGGAGAATTTGTCGCATTCAGAACAAGGAGGCTCGGAGCGGTGGCTCACACCTGTAATCCCAGCACTTTGGTAGGCCCAGGCAGTGGATCACGAGGTCAGGAGTTCGAGACCAGCCTGACCAACATGGTGAAACCTGTCTCTACTGGAAAAAAAAAAAAAAGAAAAAGAAAAAGAAAAAAAAAATTAGCCAGGCATGGTGGTGCGCACCTGCAATCCCAGCTACTCAGGAGACTGAAGCAGGAAAAAAGCTTGAACCTGGGAGGCAGAGGTTGCAGTGAGCCGAGATGGTGCCATTGCACTCCAGCCTCGGCGACAGAGGGAGACTCCATCTCAAAATAAATAAATAAATAAAACCAAGGAGATATGCCTAAAACATTAAGCCCCACACTTGGGACTGATTTAATCCTTAGGAAATATTCTTCTCCCTAAAATGGTGGCATAGAAGATGAGAAAACAGAGTGGTTTATAGATTCATGGGTCAGACACCAAATAGACTTCAGGGTTCACCGAAGTGGAAACATGCGGGTAAAATTTCTTGTCTTTTTCTTTTTGTGTGTGGGATCCTGAAGAAGTACAAACTAGGAATAACAACAAGATGCAACTAAAGTGTCTCTCCTGAATTGACACATATATTCAAATAATTTTCTCTTCTGAGTGTATTAAGAAACTATTAAGTCTGCTAAAACAAAATGTAACCATAAACATAGTGAGCAATACACCATAAAAATAATCTGATATCCAATAATAATTTCAAAATAACTATTTTAAAACATAAATAGTAAATTTTAATATTCTCATAACTAACAGAAAACAATGAAAAGTACAGGAAAGAAAATAACAAAAAATCCTCAATTAAAATATAGTACAAAGCATAAAAATGGAATTATTCAGTGACAGATTTACCAGAGATTAAGCAGACCTGTAGAGAAAATTATAAAACAGATAGATAAAACTGAATAAATATCCAGAATGAGGTACAGAGAGATAAAACTTGGGAATATATAAAAAGTGTACAAGATTGTTATGAAGTACCCATTTACGTATAATTTGAATCCCAGAATGAGAAGAAAAAGTGCCTTCTGGAATAAATAGAACTCAAAATAGAATTATCTGGGAGACAGCCTGCAAAAGAACTTACATAAATATTTGCCTGGAAATGTTTAATTAGTTGTTAAAATCCAAGCATTGGCTAGTGTGTGAGTAGGAAGCCCACAGTAACCCCGGACTCAGAAGTTTACACACTTTTGTAAGCTTTTTTTTCCCCGGCAGCCCACATTATATGAAAGGCAGGGATAAAAGTAGAGCTTGACTCCTTTTCTGTTGAAAGTGCATTGCTAGTGACTGACTTCTAATAAACAGACTGGAGAATTATAAAAATAGTAACCTTAGAATGGAAAAACCTGATAGATATTCCTTCACCCAAATAATTAAGATGAACATCACTCATAATGAATTTTATGTATATCATATAGCCCCGATGTGTTGTAATGAAAACAGCACATAACTTTTGTGATATTCTTTTTAAAAAACATAAGCTTAGTATAATCATGAGAAAACTTCAGATAAATCAAATTTGAAGAACATTCTTCAAAATGCTTGGTCATTACTCTTCAATAAAAATGTCAGATAGAAATGCTAATTTTTAGTCACAGAAAAATGGTTATTTTGAGGACAGAATATGGTATTGATTGTGAAGGAACATGACTAAACCATGTACAGTGCTGCAAATATCCAGTTTCTGATGGAGGTGGTAATGATGGATAGGTTGGTCTGTACAAGTATATATGTATATATGTATAAATTCACCAAGCTGTACAATTAAGACTCATTTACTTTAGTCATGAAGGAACATGACTAAACCATGTACAGTGCTGCAAATATTCTGTTTCTGATGGAGGTGGTAGTGGTGGATACGTTGGTCTATACAAATATATACATGTATATGTATAAATTCACCAAATATATATGTATAAATTCATCAAATATATGTGTATAAATTCACTAAGCTGTACAATTAAGATTCATTTACTTTACATGCCTTAATCATTAAACACAGATAATTTTATACTTCAATAAAAATGTTAAAGATAGTAACAAAAGAATGTTAAAATGAAACACTCCTAAAAGACACAGAGGTCATCTGCGTAAATGGGAAACCATCTTCATTTCTTCAATAGGATAACTTAGCCATGTAAAAACTTTTTCTGCAAATGAATATGCAAATTTGGTATAATCCAAATATAAATACAAAGTTTTATTGTCTGTGTTTTTTTGTCCTCCTGGAAGTGACAAGATGATTGTAGAATTTATACAGAAAAACAAGCATTTTATGTAATAAAAGACATTTAATAAAAATGCCAATGAAAAGGTAAACATCCTTTCCAAATATTAAAATATTTATAAGCCTTCCAAAATTGAAGTGGTGCACTGGTGTATAAATAGACAGACAGACCAGGGGAACAAAATATAAAGTCCAGAAAGGGAAATAAGTACATTGCAAAATCCAATTCACAGGATCTTTTAATAGCCATTTGGAAATCATAAAACCTGACTTGTGTCTCACGTTAAACAACACAAAATTTTTGTTACTGGTGAGAGATCTGTATATTAAAAACATAAATATGTTAATTAAAACATGGATTGGCTGACATATCTGAATATAGAAAAAAGCTTCCAACTATAACTTAAAATTGAGATGAATTTTTAAAATCTTGATACTTTTTTTTTACAACTTACTAAAAAAGGATTTCATAATGAAACGAAATCACAAACATTGTCAAAGTAAAATATTAAATGAGTGTTCTCACAAACGAAACAATATAGGGCAAAAGAAATAAAGAGTTTACATCAAGGCATACAAATCACTCCTACACACATGAAAAGTAAACCCCAATCACTTACAGTAAGAGAAAAGCAAATTAAGTTATACTGAGGTGCCACTTCTCAACCCTTTCTTTATAAATATGCAAATACTTCGGCCAGGCGCGGTGGCTCACGCCTGTAATCCTGGCACTTTGGGAGGCCTAGGCAGGTGGATCACGAGGTCAGGAGATTGAGACCAGCCTGGCCAACATGGTGAAACCCTGGTCTCCACTAAAAATACAAAATTACTGGGCGTGGTGCCATATGCCTGTGATCCCAGCTACTCAGGAAGGTGAGGCAGGTTAATCACTTGAGCCCAGGAGGCAGAGGTTGCCATGAAACGAGATCGCGCCATTGCACTCCAGCCTGGATGACAAGAGGGAAACTCCGGCTGAAAAAAAAAAAAAAAAAAAATGCAAATACTTGGCCAGGCGCTGTGGCTCATGCCTGTAATCCCAGCATTTTGGGAGGCCGAGGTGGGCGGATCACGAGGTCAGGAGATCGAGACCATCCTGGCTAACACGGTGAAATCCTGTCTCTACCAGAAATACAAAAAATTAGCCGGGGCCAGGCGCGGTGGCTCACGCTTGTAATCCCAGCACTTTGGGAGGCCGAGGCGGGCAGATCACGAGGTCAGGAGATCGAGACCATGGTGAAACCCCGTCTCTACTAAAAATACAAAAAATTAGCCGGGCGTGGTGGCAGGTGCCTGTAGTCCCAGCTACTTGGAGAGGCTGAGGCAGGAGAATGGCGTGAACCCGGGAGGCGGAGCTTGCAGTGAGCCAAGATTGTGCCACCGCACTCCAGCCTGGGCGACAGAGCGAGACTCCGTCTCAAAAAAAAAAAAAAAAAAATTAGCCGCGTGTAGTGGCTGGCCCCTGTAGTCCCAGCTACTCGGAGAGGCTGAGGCAGGAGAATGGAGCGAACCCTGGAGGCAGAGCTTGCAGCAAGCCCAGATCACGCCACTGTACTCCAGCCTGGGCGACAGAGCGAGACTCCATCTCAAAAAAAAAAAAAGAAATATGTAAACACTTGACAGTAAACAATTTTAGTGAGACAGTGAGGGAAACAAGCACTCTCTCATACAATGACAGTAAAAGTAAAAAATGGTAAAACACATACGGAGGCAAATTTGCAATATATAACTAAGTATTTTCTTCTTGTTGTTTTGACGGAGTTTCTTTTTTGTAGCCCAGGCTGGAGTGCAATGGCGTGATCTTAGCTCACTGCAACCTCCACCTCCCGAGTTCAAGCGATTCTCCTGCCTCAGCCTCCCAAGTAGCTGGAATTACAGGCGCCTGCCACCATGCCCGGAAAATTTTTATACTTTTTAGTAGAGACAGGGTTTCACCATGTTGGCCAGGCTGGTCTCGAACTACTGACCTCAGGTGATCTACCCACCTTGGCCTCCCAAATTGCTGGAATTACAGGCATGAGGCTCCATGCCCGCCCACCTATATATACATTTACCCTTAAAGACAATAAGACAAGCATCCCAAATCTTTTTTTTTTTTTTTTTTTTCTGGAGGTAGGGGTAGCATTCTGTTGCCCCAGGCTGCAGTGCAGTGGCGTGACTGATCATTACAGTCTTAACCCTAGGCTGATGTGATCCTCCTATCTCAGCTTCTCCAATAGCTGAGACTACAGGCATGCAGTACCATATCCATTCAATTATCTTAATATTTTTAAAATTAAGGAGATGGTTAAAATTTGATCAGTAGAAAGGGAAATTTATAGTACTAAATGCATACAAGAGAAAACATTGAAACCAATAACCCAAGCTCCTACCACTAGATACTAGAAAAAGAAAATAATTAAAAGCAAACAGAAAAAAGTAAGTGAATACACAGAAAAATTAATACATTAAAAAATAGAGAAAGTTAATGACACAAAAATTGACTCTTTAAAAGATGAATACAATTGGTATGATTTTAAGATTACCAAGAGACAGATGTAGATAGAAAGAGGGAGATAGAGAGAGCTCAAATGATCAATATCAGGAATAAAACAGAGGATATTACTACAGATGCTGCAAACATTAGCATAATAAAAAAGAAACACTGTAAACAATTCCACCCAAACAATTTTGACAATTAGGTGAAACAGAACAATTTCTTGAAAAACACAAATGCAACCCACCCAACAAGAGAGAAAATTTAAATAACCCTGTAATTAATAAAGACATGTATTTGAAATTAAATAAATATGTCTCAAAAAATAAATCCTCAGTTTCAGATTGGTTCATTGAAGGATTATTCAATCTATGGAAATCCATAAATGTGATACATCACATCAGCAGAATGAAAGACAAAAAGTATGGTCATCTCATTAGATGCAGAAAAAGCACTGGGCAAAATTCAACACATTCATAATAAAAACTCTCATCAAATTAGGTATAGAAGGAATGTAATTCAATAAGTAAAGACCATATATGAGAAGCCCGCAGCTAACGTTTTACTCAATGACAAAAACTTGAAAGTCAGTCATCTATTTGGAACAAGATACCAATGCCCACTCTGAGCACTTCGAATCATTGTAGTTTTCCAAGTGCTTGCCAGAGAAATTAGGCGTGATAGATAAATAAAAGGCATTCGAAAAGAAAAGAAAGAAGTGAAATTGTAACTGTTTGCTGATCATTTAATCTTATATTTAAAAACCCTAAATAATCCACCAAAAAGCTTTTAGAACTAATAAACAACTGTAGTAAAGTTACGGGATACAAAATCAACCTACAAAAATAAGCAGCATGTCTATATACCAATAAATAAGTTATTTGCAAAAGAAATCAAGGGAAAAATCCCACCTATAGTAGTTACAAAAAATAAAATACTTAGGAATAAATTTAACCAAGAAAGTGAAGGATCTACACACCAAAACCTATAAAACATTGATGAAAGAATTTGAAGGAGACACGAATAAATGGAAATATATCCCAGGGATTTGAAAAATTGCCATTGTTAAAATATACATACTACCCAAAGAAATCTACAGGTGCTATATAATCCCTATCAAAATTCTAATGTCATATTTCTTAGAAATTGGAAAAGCAGTCCTAAAATTCACATAGAAACACACAAAAAATTGAATTGACAAGCCAATCATAGGCAAAAAAAGAACAAATCTGGAGTCATTATACTATCTTATTTTGAACTACACTACAAAACTGTGTTAATTAAAACAACATCATATTGGTAAAAAAGATAGCTACATAACTAATGACACAAAATAGAGAGCTCAGAAATAAATCTACACCCATACATACAAACAATTGGAATACAACAAAAGTGCCAAGAATATACAATAGAAAAGGATGGTCTATTCAGAAAACAGTTTGTAAAAACTGGATATCTATATGCAGAAAAATAAAATTGGTCCCTTATCTAACATAATATATAAAATAATATGGACTAAATACTTAACACCAGAAACTGCAAAACTACAATGAAAAAAATGTGTGTGGAGATATAAAGTACATGACATTTGTCTAAGGCAATTATTGTTTTGATTTGACACCAAAAGTAAAGGAAATAAAACAAAAAGTAGTCAAATGAAATTATATCAAACTAAAAAGTTTCTGCACAGAAAAAAAAAAACAGCGTGAAGAGAAAACCTATGTATTGAAAGAAAACGTTTGAAAACCATACATCTGATGAGGTTAATATCCAAAATATAAGCATCTCAAAAAATTCAATAGCAAGAAAACAAAGAATATAATCAAAAAATAGGCCAGAGGCTTGAATAGATATTTCTCAGAAGAAAACATACAAATGGCCAACAGAGGCTGGGTGCGGTGGCTCACGCCTGTAATCCCAGCACTTTTGGAGGCCGAGGTGGGCGGATCACAAGGTCAGGAGATCGAGACCATCCTGGCTAACACGGTGAAACCCTGTCTCTACTAAAAATACAAAAAATTAGCCGGGCGCAGTGGCGGGCGCCTGTAGTCCCAGCTACTCGGGAGGCTGAGGCAGGAGAATGGCGTGAACCCGGGAGGCGGAGCTTGCAGTGAGCCGAGATCGCGCCACTGCACTCTGGCCTGGGTGAAAGAGCAAGACTCCATCTCAAAAAAAAAACAAAAAAAAAAAACAAGTGGTTAACAGATATATTAAAAAAATACTGGATATTGCTAATAATTAGGGTAATGCAAATTAAAACTACAGTGAGATATCTCACAATTGCCAGAATGGTTTTATCGAAAAGACAACAGATAAGTGTTGGTGAGGATATGGGAAAAAGGGAACGCTTGTACACTGTTGGTGAGGGTGTAAATTAGAGCAGCCATTACGGAAAACTCTTTGGAGTTTCCTCCAAAAACAAAATAGAATTGCCATGTGATCTAGAAATAGATCTGAAAGCAGTTTGTTGAAAGGAAGTCTGCACTGTCATGTTCATTGCAGCAATATTTATAATAGCCAAGTTGTGAAATCAGCCTAAGTGTCCATCAAAAAATAAATGAATAAAGAAAATGTGGTATTTATACACAATGAAATACTATTCACCCTTAAAGAGGAAGGAAATTGTCATTTGTGACAATATAGATGTAATTGGAGAACATCATGCTAAGTGAAATAAACCAGACACAGAAAAACAGTATCTGATTTTCTCACATATATGTGGAATCTAAAACAATTGGACTCATAGAAGCAGAGAGTAGAATAGTGGTTACAGCAGATAGGGGTGGAGGAATGGGAAGATGCTTGTCAAAGGTTACAAATTTCATCAAAGTTTTATTTTTTTGAGATCTATTGTGCAGCATGGTGAATACCATTAACAATAGCATATTGTGTATCTCAAAATTGCTGAAAATCCATTTCAAATTTTCTCACACACACACACACACGATAATTAGGTTAATTTAATTATTTCACACTGTATTAATACATTATGGCATTATCCCATATTCCACAAAGAAATACAATTATAATTGTCAATTTATAGTAAAATTATTTTAAAATAATAAACATTAACTTGGGAACATTGATGTTAACTTGCCACACATTTTGAATGTATTAGTAAAGCTTTCATAGCAAAGAAAAATAAGCACGAGTGGTTTCTTTGTGGAAACACTAAGATGTAGAGAATAGAAAAAGAGTACTCTATTATATAAGTTTGTACACATAACAGTCTTCACACACAGCACAGTCAACTGGAATCTAAGCTGTTTACTAAAAGATCATATCTATGATATGAATAAGATACATCACCTAGAGAATATCAGTCATTCTATATAATAAAGGGAAGAAAGGCAGTTCTAGGCATGAGGAGATGGATATTGAGAGAATGTGAAGTCTCAGAGAAATATCTTCAAAATTTAGATCAAGTTTTGTTGCCATTACTTTTCCACATGGGCAGTTGAGATTTTGAGAAAGCAATGATCTAGGAGATAATCACCTGGATAGGCATACGGTGAAAGAAAACAGAATTTGTGGGCTCAGAAATTGCAAAGTTACAATAGAAAATTTTGCCTTAAAACAGCCTGCATGTCATCACAACATTAAAAGATTTCCTCAGAAACTAGTTTGACAAAAAATTAAAGATGATAGAAATATATAGGTAGACAATAGATATATAGATGATAGATGATAGATAGATTGATAGATTAGATAGATAGATGATATAGATAGATGATAGATAGATGATAGATAGATAGATAGATAGATAGATAGATAGATAGATGATAGATAGATAGATAGATAGAAGGGTAAAGATGGGTAATTTAGTTGTTAACTGGACTTGGCCACAGAGTGCCCAGATAACTTGGTCAGACATTTTTCTGGATGTTTCCATGACAGTTTTTGGGTGAGATTAACATTTTAATTGGTAGAGTAAAACAATGCTGTTAGAATGTAGAAGGGTCTCATGCAATCATTTGAAAGCCCAAATAGAACAAGCAGACTGACTCTCCCTTGAGTAAGAGGAAATTTTTCAGCAGACTGCTTTTGAACTTTATCTCCATCATTAGTTCTCCTGAATCTCAAGATTTCTCGCCCAAACTACACATTTGATCTGCTAGTCTCTATAATTGTGTGAGGCGATTTAGTATAATAAATATTTTTATATACATACACACACATCCTGTTGTTTATTTTTTTCTCTGAGGAACCTTGACAAATAGAAGATAGACAGACAGACAGACAGACAGATAGATACACAAGTACACTATCTCATGGCATAAAACTATGAAAAAAACAAATTTGAGGTCATAAAAATGTAATTTTAATGATAGTTACTTTTTATTATGGCATATAAATACTATAGCTATACAAGTGTTGAAAAGCTGAAAAATGTTATCCAAGAAGTGGGAGTGAGATGTGTAACAAGGAAAATGCAAGCATATCGGAAAGAATATTTAAATATTTAAATTACTTAGGCTTACAAAAAATGTTGAGATAATCTTAATTGTCACATATTTAAGAAAAAGTAAATAATTTATTGTGTTACTTTGAGTATGTCACATAATCTTTCTTGCCTCTGTTTTCTCATCTATAAAGTGAAAATAATAATTATTCTTGGGTCATGGGAAATTTGTGAGAAATAAATGATTAATAATGTATATGTCAAGGAATCAGAACAGAGTCAAAAGTATGTGCAATGTCATTATTAATGATTGTAACCATAAATTGGATTATTTTGTCAGAAATTTTGGTAATATTGAAGTGTCTAGAAACGTGTGATCATTTAAGTCTCTTTCCAACACTGTAATCTATGATTTTGAAAGTGAGTTCTGAGTAATTCTGACAAACACAATTGCCTTAATCAAATTCAAATATTTGGATGAATACATAGTCTCATCCTTCTCTTTGGATGAGTACATGAGAAATAAGTACATGTTTCTTAAAGGATATTACACATTGTTCTAAATTTATCTTCTTGACTTTGTAGGCTGTAACAAAATATTGCACATTTAGCCAAATTTGAACTAACTCTTTACTATCCCTTACTTTTATATTTCAGCATGAATGGCCATTCATGCATTTATGTTTCCAAATGTAGCACACATGGGTCAAGCAAATATAAACATCTCACCTTGCTCCAAACACTGATGCTTTCAAGTGTAAATAAAATAGTCTGACACCACCCCATATGCCACAGTATTTTCATATCATAATGTCAAACTCTGAGCTCTAAAATATACTCTAATTTCTCCTCATTAATTTTTGCCAACCCCCAGAATAAGCCCTGCATATGTTTGCTTTGTCTAGACTTTTCTCAGCTCATTTCCTTATTTGATAAATATCTATTGAGCAACTACTATGAATCAGGTAATCTCCAATGTACTACAAAAATAGACAAAATAAATTTTGCTTTAAGTTCTGTTGCTGAAAACAAAACAAAAATGATGAAAGAAATCAAAGACATAAATAAATGTATAAATGTAATGTGCCCAAGGATTGGAAGACACAATATTAATAAGATGTCAATTCTCCTCAAATTCATATATAGAGTTAATGCATTTCCAAACAAAATCCCAGAACATTTTTTATAAATCAATGTTGATTATAAAATTAATATGAAAAGTATTTTTGCTGTATATATTATTAGACATTTAAAATATTGAAAAGATTATAATAAAACATTTTAAATAACACTGTGTATAGCTCTATCCCCAAACTGAGAATATACACATTATATTATTTTAAAAAAATATATCAATTAGCAAAATTGACAACTAAATATAGAAATTCTGCATTGAAACTATAATAGTTTCTTAAATGTAAAAATCACATAAAGATGAGTTGCCAGATAAGTTTTCAGATAAATTATTTTAAGTATCAAAATAGTACCTGCTATATAAAGTTATACAGCTATACACAAATATAGAAATTTAACAAATCTATTTGCAAAAAGACAACACTGAACAAAAACTAACAACACATATAGACTTACAATTCTCAAAATATACAAACTTTCTACATAGATACAGACATTAAAATGTTAAGGACAATATTATCAAATAGTCTTGAGAAAATAACTAATGAAAAAATATGGTTAGTTCAAATCAAAAGCTCTAGATAAATGGAAAGCAAAATATGAGTTCAAAAAATAAGAAATATGGCGGGGCACGGTGGCTCACACCTGTAATCCCAGCACTTTGGGAGGCCAAGGGGGGCGGATCACAAGTTCAAGAGATTGAGACCATCTTGGCTAACACAGTGAAATCCCGTCTCTACTAAATATACAAAAAATTAGCTGGGCGTGGTGGAGGGCACCTGTAGTCCCAGCTACTCGGGAGGCTGAGGCAGGAGAATGGTGTGAACCCAGGAGGCAGAGCTTGCAGTGAGCCTAGATCACGTCACTACACTCCAGCCTGGGTGACAGAGCGAGACTCCATCTCAAAAAAAAAAAAAAAAAAAAAGAAATATTAAAATTTCTGTTGGTATAGATAAGATGTTGAGAAATCGAATATCTTTTCCAAATTAAAAAAATAAAATTCTAAAATGTGTATCTAACACGTAAATTAAGTAAAATGACTAATATTAAGTAACCTGTTAAAAAGATATATTATGGCTAAAAATAATAATCAAAATATTCAGGCAAGAATGCCTGATATCCAAAACAATAAAAATTTTGTAAGGTCTTTCCAGTGTATAATGCAGAAGAAATAAATAAACCTACTGGAAAATGAGTAAGAAAGTTCTGTAAGTTTGAAGTCACATATATTAAAGGATTATTTTTTAAATATATCAATAACGAAGCAGAAGACAAACTGCTTAATTTCTGAGTCTTCCATTATTAAAAAAAACCTTGATTAGTAGGAAGTCTGTTTACCTTTTCCATCACTGTAAACAATTGGTAATTTTTTCAGGGATTCTGCCCTCAGAGGAAATTCTAATTTGAAGGACTCAAGCCTTAGAAAAAGGAATACATAATGGAGGATTTATCAAACTGTAGGAAAACCTGGTCCTCTTAGGATAAATACAAACATTTCTATGCTTCACAGTTCTCTGAAAGATGTCACCTTAAGCAATGTGTTTGTGTGTGTATGTGTGTGTGATCACATGTATGGATATTCGACTGGGTTAGAGAAATGAACTAACATGATGTATGTGCATGTGTGTGTGCATATCCATCTATCTATCTATCTATCTATCTATCTATCTATCTATAGTGAGAGAGAGAGCGAGAGAGAGAGAGAGTTGGTGACTTTCCATATGTACAGGTTTCATGTTTGTGAA
Organism: Hylobates moloch; assembly: GCF_009828535.3. Lineage (NCBI taxonomy): Eukaryota > Metazoa > Chordata > Mammalia > Primates > Hylobatidae > Hylobates > Hylobates moloch. The sequence continues at coordinate 70,849,563 of NW_026652286.1, read as the reverse complement.
TTCAGTCAACTATAGATCAAAAATAGCCAAAACAGAAAATAAAAAATAACAATACAATTAATAAAATAATAGAAATTTTAAAAATAATACAGTATAAACAGCTACTTACAGAGCATTTACATTTATTGGATATTATAAATTATCTAGGATGTGTAGGTTATATGTAAATATTAGACCATTTTATAAAAAGGACATGAGTATCTGTGGATTTTGGTATCCATAGGGAGTCCTGGAACAAATCCCCTGCAAATACCAAGGGACAACTATATACATATCAGGGGTAATGAAGATCTCAGCTTTTATCTCCTTATTTCCCACAGATTTACATAATATAGGGCAAGAAAACATACTTTAAAAAATAAAATTCAAATAAAACAAAACAAAACCATATACTAAGAAAAGCAAAACTGGAGATCTACATAGTGATCAATTTCTAAATACACAAAACGTGTCAGATAAGAGGTGATATCCAAAACATATAAGGAACTCACACAACTCAATAGCAAAATAAAATGAATAACTTGATTTTAAAATGACCAAAGGACCAGAATAATTATTTCTCCAAATACAATATAAATATGGCCAACAGTATATGAAAATGTTCTCAACATCATTAATCATCAGGGAATGTAAATCAAAACCACAGTGAGCTATCACCTCACAGCTATTAGAATGGCTTTTATCAAAAAGACAAGAGCTGGACCCAGTGGCTCACACTTGTAATTCTAACACTTTTGGAGGCTGTGGTGGAAGGATAGCTTGAGGTCAGGAGTTCCAGACTAGCCTGGCCAACATAGCAAGACCTTGTTTCTACAAAAATTAAAAATAATAATAATAATAATAACTTAGCTGGGTATGGGGGCATACACCTGTAGTCTCAGCTACTCAGTCCAGGAGATAAGAGACAACAAATGTTGTCAAGGATGTGGAGCAAAAGGAAGCTTTGTGCACTGTTTCTTGAAATGTAGATTGGTGCGGTGATGGTGGAAAGAATATGAGGGTTCTTGGATAATATAGTTTGGATATTTGTCTCCATGCAAATCTCATGTTTAATTGTAATCCCCAATTCCAGAGGTGGGGTCTGATGGTACGTGTTTGTGTCATGGGGGTGAATACCTCTTTGTTTGTTTCTTTCTTCAAAATAGTAAGTTCTCATGAGATTTGGTTGTTTAAAAGTGTATAACACTCCCTCCACCACTCTCTCTCCATTGTTCAGACTTTCACTTTGTTATGTGCCAGCTTTCCCTTTGCCTTCCATCATGATTGTAAGCTTTCTGAGGCCTCATCAGAAGTCAAGAAGACGCTCGGTGCCATGCTTTCTGTACAGCCTACAGAACTGTAATCCAATGAAAACTGTTTTCTTTATAAATTACCCAGTCTCAGGTATGTCTTTATAGAAATCCAAGAATGGCAGAATACACCAGATAAATTAAAAACAGGACTATCATAGGAGCCAGCAATCCTTCTTCAGGTATTTATTCAAAATAAATAAAATTAGCCCCTCGTAGAGATATCTATATCACCATGTTCTTTTCAGCAATATCCACAATAACTAAGATATGGAAACAAGCTAAGTGTCCACTGATGGATAAATGGATAAAGAAATTGTGGTCTATATATACAGTGGAATTATTTTCAGTTTTATAAAAGAAGGAAATTGATGGGAGCAGCAGCCTATCTAGGGCGGCCGCTGTGAGGAAGACGCCAGTTGCAGCAGGAGAGGTGCGGCCACAGCTATGTGCTCTGTGGAGCCAGGGACAGGTGAGATCCCCACCCACTAGTGACTTGGTAGGGCTAGAGCCCCATATTCCCAGGCGCAGCTGCAGCTCCAGACCTGGGCATCCCTGTGCTCTTGGGGCCTGGGAAGCCCCCTGCTCCTGCAGGCTTAAAGTGCCTCCTCCCACTCCTTGGCCTCTCCCCACTCCCAGCACCCACTCTGATATGGAGCAAAGTTGTGGCAGAGCCTAGGTGCTATTGTGACCCGGCCAGGTATGCTCATGCCCAGGGCAGTGCTGACATGCCAGGCCCCTGCCGCCTTGGCCCCCTTTGGACTTTGGACACCATTAAGCATGGGAGGGAGGCTGGGGAGCTGAAGGCAGCTAGCCATGGGCCTGCAAGTGCCCCTTGCATGGACTTCCTGGGTGCCGTAGTCAGCATGTTGATGTCAGCAGGAGGCAGACAGGTTCCTAGGTGGGAAGAGAGCTGGGTCTCTGGTGAAACCCCACCTTCAAGCCAGGAACAGCCTGAAGGATGGGGACTGAGCTGCCAGTTCCAGATGGAGTCCACAACCCACAGTGAAAACTTCCTTAGTAAGTATTTTGTCCGATAGGATGGTGCTTTTTCCAGGCCCAACCATGGCCACCCATGGACCAATCAGCACACGCTTTCTCCCTTATGAGCCCATTAAAACCCCCCAGACTCAGCCAGACTCAGACGCTCTTCAAGAAGACCTGCCTGCAGATAGGAGCTACCCACTTTGGGTCTCCACTGCACTCTTCAGGATGGCCTGCCTGTGAATAGGAGCTATCCACTTCAGGAGCTGTTCTGTTGCTCAGTAAAGCTCCCCTTCACCTTGTTCATCCTCCAGTTGTTCACATAACCTCATTCTTTCTGGATGCAGGAGAACAACTTGGAACCCGCTGGCAGGAGCGAAAGGAGCTGTGACATGTTCCAGACTGGATTGCTGAGCTGCAGGATGTGTCATGCTCCCAGACTGTGGGAGTGAAGAGTGGCAACCCTTCTGGGGGCCCAGACCTTGAGGTTTCCCTAGCTGAGCTGCTGTAACGCTGTAGCCCTCCCATCTTATGCCGGTGCCCAGCAGCTGCCCAATGCATTGGGAAGCAGTGGCAGGGCTTGGACAGCCCAGGAGCTGTGGGCTGGAGCAGGGCAGCAGTACTGAAATAGCTGTAACACAGATGGGCTGAAACACACACCCCCAAAACATACCCTCACTCCACTGCTCACTGCCCTGCAGGTGATGAGGAGAGAAGAGTTGTGGCCCATCTGGGGGCCCAGAGTTTGGGGCTCCCTGAGCCTGGGCTGTGACACCCTGTAACACCCTTTTGGGGCTCTATGGTTCCTGGCATCTCTGAGCATTCGGGCTACACCATGTTCCCTAGTGCCCACAGTGGAAGCTGCTTGCAGTATGCCTGGTACAGCTGCACCCTCACATGGAGCCAGTGCCTGTTGCAGCACCTGGAGCTGCCTATCCTGCCACAGCTGGCGCACCTTGCTGTGCGCAGTGGCTGGACCCCACACTCACTTGCTCACACACCACTAGCTGCTCTGTGCCTGGCTCGCCCTTGGCAGGCATGGGATCTGGGCCGATGGCGCAAGCCAACCACAGCTTGTTGGGCCGCATGGGTGAAATGAGTCCAGCAGGCATGAGCAAAACCCAAGCAGAGGTGCCGCTGGCCACAGAGTTTTCTGGTTAGTGACGGAACACCTAAGATTCTGTGTCAAAATCCAGCAATTTGCAACAACATGGATGAACCTAGAAGACATTATTTTAAGTGCAATAAGCCAGTCACAGAAAGAAAAATACGGAATGATCTTACTTACATGTGGATTGAAAATAACAACAAAAAAAACTTGAATACATAAAAACACGGAAGATAGGTGGTTGGCAGGTAGAGAGATGGAGTGGGGGAATGAGGATACCAAGGTGAAAGTGTACAAAGTTACAGTTTCATAAATCTAGAGATTTAAGATACATCAATGAGGACAATAGACTAGTCCCCTCTTATAGCAGGAGACATCTTCCGAGATCCTCTTTGATGCCTCAAACCATGGATATTATCAAACCCTATATATACTCCATTTTCTAATTATCTATATACATATCTATGATAAAGTTAAATTTATAAATTTTGTACAGTAAGATAACAATAATAAGAAGGAACAATTACAACAATATATTGTAGTTAACTTATGTGAATGTAATCTCTCTCAATATCTTATTTTATATAATATTTGTGGATTGTGGTAGACCATGGGCAACTGAAACCATGGAAAGTGAAACCACAAGTTATCGGGGGAACCACAAGTTATTGGGGGAACCACTCTAGTTAGTAGTATTGAAAACTGGATAATAGAGTGGATTTTAAGTACTTTTACCAACAAAAAAGGTAACTATTTGACATCATGGATATGTTAATTTGCTTATCTGTAGTAATTATTTCACTATGTATATGTATATTAAAATATCATGAGCCAGCCATGGAGGTATACACCTGTGTCCCCAGTTAAGTGGGAAGCTGATGTGGAGGGATAACTTAAGCCCAGGAATTTGAGTTCAGGCTGAGTAACATAGTTAGATCCCATCTCTAAAAACAAACAAATACAACAAAAAATAATTTTGTTAAATACATACAGTAAAAATCTAAATATAAAAATATATTTCTCAAGACAGTGTGGTATTGATTTGAGGACTGACAGTTAAACCAATAGACATAATAAAATCTAGAAACAAATTCACCTATGCATCGAATCCATAACAATGTGATCCTAGAACAAAGTAGAGAAATGACTCTTGTATAAATTGTTCTTAGTCAATTTCATATCTATATGGGAAAAATGAATCTGTATCTGTACTCTATGTTATACACAAAAATACATTCCTGAAGAATTATAGTTATATGAGAATGGTAATATTATGAATGTTCTAGAAAAAAACAGGAGAACATCTTTATGACTTGAAGAAGGCATAGTTCCCACATGAAGGATTCAAATACCATGAAGATAAGAGATATGGTTGACTGTATTTAAATTAAGAACACATTCTTTAAAAAATCATGAGATTCAAAAAGTAGTCACAGAGAGATGATACTTCTCATGTATATATATGACATAAAAATCATGTTGAGTACAACTAAGCAATTACTAAAAAACTGTAAGAAAAGACAAACAAACAACAACAAAAAAATGGCCAAGGTACTTGAACATCTCTGATATTGTTTGGTTGTGTCCCCACAAAAATCACACCTTGAATTGTAACAATCCCCACGTGTCAAGGGTGGGGCCAGGTGGAGATAACTGAATCATGGGGCTGGTTTCCCCCTTATACTGTTCTCATGCTAGTGAAGAAGACTGAGGAGATCTGATGGTTTTATAAAGGGAAGTTCCCCTGCACAAGCTCTTTTGCTTACCACCGTATAAGACATGTCTTTGCTTTTCCTTTGCCTCCTGCCTTGATTGTGAGGCCTCCCTAGCTATGTGGAACTGTGAGTCCATTAAGCCTCTTTCCTTTATAAATTACCTAGTCTCGGGTATGTCTATATTAGCAGTATGAAACACACTAATAAAATGTCCTTTTCCAAACAAGAAATCTAAGAGGCCAATAATCACATAAAATTATTCTCAGCTCCTTTAGTTCTTAGCCCACTTTTTGATGGGATTTTTTTTTCTGATTGATTTGAGTTTCTTGTAGATTCTGGATATTAGTCCTTTGTCAGATGCATAGTTTATGAATATTTTCTTCCATTCGGTGGGTTGTCTGTCTACTCTGCTTATCATTTATTTCTTTTGCTGTGCAGAAGCTTTTTAGTTTAATTAAGTCCCATCTATTTATGTTGCTTTTTGTTGCATTTGCTTTTGGGTCCTTGGTCATGAACTCTGCCTAAACCAGTGTCTAGAAGAGTTTTCCTAATGTTTATCTTATATAATTTTTATGGCTTCAGGTCTTAGATTTAAATCTTTGATCCATCTTGGGTTGATTTTTCTATAAGGTGAGAGATGAAGATCCAGTTTCATTCTACATGTGGCTTGCCAATTATCCCAGCACCATTTGTTGAAGTGGGTGTCCTTTCACCACTTTATGTTTTTGTTGGTTTTGTCAAAGATTAGTGGGCTATAACTATTTGGCTTTATTTCTGGGTTCCCTATGCTGTTCCATTGGTCTACATGACTATTTTTGTAACAGTTCCATGCTGCTTTGGTAAATATGGCCTTGTAGTATAGGTTGAAGTCAGGTAATGTGATGCCTCTAGATTTGTTCTTTTTGCTTAGTCTTGCTTTGGAGGCTGTTTTTTGTTACATATGAATTTTAGGATTGTTTTTTCCAGTTCTGCGAAGAATGATAATGATATTTTGATAGGAACTGCATTTAATGGTAGTATGGTCATTTTCACAATACTGATTCTACCCATCCATGAGCATGGCATGTTTCCATTTGTTTGTGTCATCTATGATTTCTTTCAGCAGTGTTTTGTAGTTTTTCTTGTAAATATCTTTCACCTCTTTGGTTATATCAAATAATGTAGTGCTATACTGAGATAAGAATAAACAAACACAATGAGAATGTTGAAACAATAAATGTAGATGCAAAAAATTACAGACATTTTGATTGCATTTATATGAAGTACAAAACAGAAAATAAATAATATTTACTGTTAGACATCTGTATAACATTGAAGGGTGTAGGTTATTGACCAGAAAGAAGCAAAAGTGGGCTTATCTGGTATTGATAATGTTTATTTTTTTCTTGATATGCTTGGAGGTTACACGAAGTGCAAAGTTTGTGAAAATTCAAAGGGCACATTTATGAAAATTGTATGTGCATATTTGGAAGTATTTTATACTTTCAAAGAAACTACTGAATTTAATAACCTAGTATTAGATTTTTCAGGTAAAGGAACAAATGTGGGGTAGCGGTCATATGGAACTCTCTAGTTGAAACAGTGATGTTGCTGTTTATGCCTATGTTTATTTTTATTTTAAAATAAATCATGTTATAGGTACAATGGAACATGAAATACCTATATGGACACACAGGTAGATTAAAAAATGTTTTTTCAAAGAATTTTGAAAATAAATCTCATTGCTTTTGAACCCCTGAAATTCTACTCCATTGGTCTATATGTCTGTTTTGGTAACAGTGCCACGCTCTTCTGGTTACTGTAGCCTTGTAGTATAGTTTGACGTCAGGTAGTGTGATGCCTCCAGCTTTGTTCTTTTGCTTAGAATTGTCTTGTCTATACAGGGTCTTCTTTGATTCCATATGAAATTTAAAATAGTTTTTTTCTCATTCTGTGAAGAATGTCAGTAGTAGTATGATGGGAATAGCATTGAATTTATAAATTACTTTCATGATATTGATTCTTCCTACCCATGAGGATGGACTATTTTTCCATTCGTTTGTGTCCTCTCTCATTTTCTTGAGCAGTGGTTTGTAGTTCTCCTTGAAAAGGTCCTTCACTCCCTTGTTAGCTGTATTCCTAAGTATTTTATTCTCTTTTTAGTGATTGCGAATGGGAGTTCATTCATGATTTGGCTCTCTGCTTGCCTATTGTTGATGTAAAGGAATGCTTGTGATTTTGTGTCCTGAGACTTTGCTGAAGTTGCTTCTCAGTTCAAGAAGTTTTTAGGCTGAGATGATGGGGTTTTCTAAATATAAGATCGTATCATCTGCAAACAGAGACAACTTGACTTCTTCTCTTCCTATTCAAATACAGTTTATTTCTTTCTCTTGCCTGATTGCCCTGGTCAGAACTTCCAATACTGTGTTGAATGGGGGTAGTGAGAGAGGGCATACTTGTCTTGAACCGGTTTTCAAAGGGAAGGCTTCCAGCTCTTACCCATTCAATATGATATTGGCTGTGGGTTTGTCATAAATAGCTCTTATTATTTTGAGTTATATTCCATCAGTACCTAGTTTTTTTGGGAGTTTTTAATATGAAGGGATGTTGATTTAATCAAAGGTCTTTTCTGCATCTGTTGAGATAATTATGTGGTTTTTTTCTTTTGTCCTGTTTATGTGATAGAATACATTTATTGATTTGCCTATGTTGAACCAGACTTGTATCCCATGGATGAATGTGACTTTATCACGGTGTCTGAGGTTTTTGATGTGCTGCTTGAATCAATTTGCCCGTATTTTATTGAGGATTTTCTCATCAATGTTCATCAGGAATATTGGCCTGAAGTTTTCTTTTTTTGTTGTGTCTCTTCATGGTTTTGGTATCAGGATGATGCTGGCTTTATAAAATGAGTTAGGGAGGAGTCCCTCCTTTCCAATTGATTGGAATAGTTTCAGTAGGAAAGGTAGCAACTCCTCCTTGTATTTCTGGTAGAATTCAGCTGTGAATGTATCTGGGATTTTTTTTTTTTTTTTCTGGTTGGTAGGCTATTAATTACTGCCTCAATTTCAGAGCTTGTTATTGGTCTATTCAGGAATTCAACTTCTTCCTGATTTAGTATCGGTAAGGGGTATGGATCCAATAATTTATCCATTTCCTCTAGATTTTCTAGTTTATTTGCATAGAGGTGTGTATAGTATTCTTGGATAGTAGCTGGTATTTCTGTGGAGTCAGTGGTGATATCCCCTTTATCATATTTTTATTGTGACTATTCGATTCTTCTCTCTCTTCATCTTTTATTGTTTGTTTTGGGACAGAGTCTCACTCTGTCACCCAGGCTGGAGTGCAATGGCGTGATCTCCACTCACTGCAACCTCTGACTCCCGGGTTCAAGCAATTCTCCTGCCTCAGCCTCCTGAGTAGCTGGGATTACAGGTGTGCACCACCATGCCTGGCTAATTTTTGTATTTTTAGTAGAGATGGGGTTTCACCCTGTTGATCAGGCAGGTCTTGAACTCCTGACCTCGTGATCCACCTGCCTCAGCCTCCCAAAGTGCTGAGATTACAGGCATGAGCCACCGCACCTGGCTAATTTTGTTAATTTTTTCAAAAAAGCAGTTCCTGGATTTATGGATTTTTTGGAGGGTTTTTTGTGTCTCTGTCTCCTTCAATGGTACTAGTACCAAAACAGATGTATAGACCAATGGAGCAGAACAGAGACGTCAGAAATAACACCACACATCTACAACCATCTGATTTTCAACAAACCTGACAAAAACAAACAATGGAGAAAGGATCTAATCAGTAAATGGTGCTGGGAAAGCTGGCTAGCCACATGCAGAAAACTGAAACTGGACCCCTTCCTAACAACTTACCCAAAATTAACTCAAGATGGATTAAAGACTTAAATGTAAAACCCAAAACCATAAAAACCCTAGAAGTAAACCTAGGCAATACCATTCAGGACACAGGCATGGGCAAAGACTTCATGATAAAAAAGCCAAAAGCAATGGCAACAAAAGCCAACATTGGCAAATGGGATCTAATTAAACTCAAGAGTTTCTGCACAGCCAAAGAAACTATCATCAGAATGAACAGGCAACCTAAAGAATGGAAGACAATTTTTGCAATCTATCCATCTGACAAGGGTCTAATATCCAGAATTTACAGGGAACTTAAACATATTTACAAGACAAAGGCAACCCCATCAAAAAGTGGGCTAAGGATATGAACAGACACAAAAGAAGACATTTACGCAGCCAACGAACATATGAAAAAAACTCAACATCACCGATCATCAGAGAAATACAAAACAAAACCACAATGAGATGCCATCTCATGCCATTCTAATTAGCGATTATTATCAAGTCGGGAAATAATAGATGCTGGCAAGGCTGTAGAGAAGGAGGAATGTTTTTACACTATTGGTGGGAATGTAAATTAGTTCAACCTATAGAAGACAGTATGGTGACTCCTCAAGGACCTAGAACCAGAAATACCATTTGACTCAGTAATCCCATTACTGGGTATATACCCAAAGGAATATAAATCATTCTATTATAAAGACACAAGCACATATATGTTTACTGCAGCACTATTTACAATATCAAAGACATGGAACCAACCCAAATGCCCATCAAAGATAGACTGGATAAAGAAAATGTGGTAGATATACACCATGGAATACTATGCAGCCATGAAAAGGAATGAGATCATGTCCTTTGCAGCGACATGGATGAAGCTGGAAGCCATCATCCTCAGCAAACTAACACAGGAACAGAAAACCAAACACCACATGTTCTCACTCATAAGTGGGTGTTGAACATTGAGAACACATGGACACAGTGAGGGACAACACACACCAGGGCCAGTTGAGGGGTGGGGCATGAGGGGAAAGAACTTAGAGGACAGGTCAATAGGTGAAGCAAACTACCATAGTGCATGTATACCTATGCAACAAACCTGCATGTTCTGCACATGTATCCTGCTTTTTTTTAGAAGAAGAAATAAAGAAAAAAAAAAAACCCAAAGAACTGGGTATTATTTTAGGATTGTATCCCTTATAAAATAATTAGCATTTTAATTTCCTAATTTTTAGGTTTTTCTGCAAAAAGTAAGTCCAAATTAATTTTATTCTAGACCCAGCATAACACTGTTCATGTTAAAGGTAAATATTATACAAAATTTCTATACCACAGTTCAGCTCCTTATAATTCTATACATAGCAGTCGTCACACCCCATACATGATGTTCTTTACTGCTTTGCTAACCCAAATATCTTTTAAGTCTCAGGTACAGATTTTAGGAGACAGTGAAGTTTTTGTGCCACATATGCCTTTAATGACTGTTGCAATTTTGCCTTAAGCACACTTACTACATTTTGCCTTTAAGTACAAAAACAGTATTTTTTAAGGGCTTAAATTGTGTATATATGTAGGTGTGAGAGAGAAAGAATCAATAAATCTGGCATCTTTTTATTTACATTTTTAAAACAAATGATTCTAGTAACAGTTTTGGCAAAATTAATGTTTTTTAAATTTTATAAACATTTTTAATCCCATTAGTTATCAGGCATATGATCACTGAAATAAACACACTGTGAGAAATAATGATGCTACATTTAGGAAAGTGTAATTTAATAGAGGAATATAGAGAAGAGAAACAAGTAGAGAAATCTACAAAAATTTCAAATGGGGCTGGTAAATTTGATTTTTATGAAATTAAATAGAAAACAAAGTAAACAAAAAAACTTTCCAAAATCTTGATCTACTGCTTAATACCATATATGTTACTGTTGGTTAGAAGTCACATATTTAAAACTTTATAAGTATAAGCTTTATTTAAGTTCCACTTTATTTTCTTACAGATTCTCATAAATAATATACTTTAAATAAAATATTTGAGGAACATGTATTGAAATGTGGCCTTCAAATCAAGTAGTCATTTAAAGTGCAAAGAAACAAATCACTGGGAAGAAACTTTCTAACAATATCCTTGCAAATCGTAGCATGGATCTCTCTCTCTCTCTCTCTCTCTCTCTCTCTGTGTCTCTCTCTCTCTCTGTGTGTCTCTCTGTCTAAACACACACGCACACACACAATTTTAGCAAAGGGGACAGGGTGAAGCAATCACGCAAAGAGCTTTTATTAATATGAGCAATGAGAAGTAATCTTTTAGATTTTGTTTGTTTGAAACTAATAATTGAAGTACAAACATTTTTTTCTTATCTTTCTTTGTAACCTAAGCAGGAAATGAAGTAAGAGATAAGGATAATTCTATGGATAAAAATGTAAAAATAAAACAAAATAAATCAAAACATAGTTATTCAAGGGAAATCTTGGATTGGTTTTACTTAACATGTATTTAATCTGCACTAGAAAGTGAACAATGTGATCCACGCTTTCATACTGCATTATGCTTTTCCACGGTCAAAAATGTTAAGTAAAAAAAAATGTTAAATCATATTGAGAAACTGTGATACAAGTTTAGATAACTGGACAGATAACAGCCTTTGAAATAGGAGGCCATGCCTTATTCATATTTGAATTCCATATAAGTCCTCGCAAGATGCCTTGAATAAAACACCCAATAAAAATAATCGAATTAGTAAAAATATGTAGAGAAATATTCATAAATCAATATCAACTTCCAAATTGTAATTTTAATGAACAGTAATGAAGCTTATATATAATAATGAACTGAGAGGCAGATCAGAGTTTATAGATAATTGACCTAGAATTAATTGTTCTCTGCTTAGGAAACAACGTGCCTTGAAGTACTATTGCACATAAAGTAGAAAATATTTTTTCTTTATAATTAAGTTTAGTAGACAGAGGAAAAAAATAAGACCTTTGCTCAAAACATGGTGTTTTGTGCTTAAAAATTGAGTGTGTGTATTTTTTGAAATTATCACTCATGTGGAAATGTTTCAGATTAAAAAATGCAAAATAAGAACATATTGAATGTTCATAAAATAATAGAGTAAAATAATTAAGAATCACTTTGGATAGAATGCTATGAGATAACTGTGCTTAGCACATGAGAAGAGTTATTAAAATCCAGAACTGTCATCTATGAGTTTTCTCTGAAAATAAACAAGTTGCAATGCAATTAATATTTCTTTGTAAACAATAAAAGTGATATTTAGGGTTTGAGAGACTTAATGCTGAAGTAAGCTAATATTAAAAATAATTTATTATGACCTTCTCAGTATTATTCATGAATATGGAGGTGCCTATTTTCAAAACAGGGCTAGAATAAACTCAGATGTACAGGAAACTTTTAGATACTTTGTATCCTTCCTTCCATCATTTCTTCTTCTCAGTAAAATGTCTCTATATTTGCTTTTCTATATTGTTGATCCATCCTATTTTTGGTTAGTATTTTCTTTAAAATAATGTTGTTACACACACATTCCTAGCACTTTCTCTTCCACTAATGCCCACACTGATAAGATATATAAAATTTACAGAGACAATGCTTCTGAGTATGACAAAAATGCAGATGTAGATCATTCATGGAAATGCGGAACAATTGCAGAAGCCTAGAGAATGTATACTAGTATTGGAAACTATTGAATCTTCGTTAATTGTTCTGCTCTGAGTCAGGCTTGTGAAACACCCATGGTATGGTAGACAAAATGAAGGTAATAAAATGTCCTTGTCTCTGCATCTTGCAAGCGGTCCAATGTACTTAAGGACCCAGGTATATACGTCAATTAACAGAAATCTGTGAATATTAGAAAACTACTCAATCTCATCACAATGGCTAATTCCAGGTAGGCATAAATTACTAATATGTAATTAGTGGAACTATGAGAGCTAAACTCTAGCAATTGACAAGTTTTACATGAAACTGAACTAGAAAATTTGAAGTGTTTAAATTTGATAGTGATTACACAGTACTGGTTAAAGGGAAGAGACTCAGAGTTTAGGATTATTAAAAAGTAGACAGTATTGTAAAGCTGATCCAATATTTACATGAGCTTTTCTTAGTATGCAACCACCTTTGATGACTCCACAGGCACAATTTCAAATGTCAGTTTTCTTATCTGTAAAATTGTCCCAATAATATAATCTATCTCATAAGGTATATGAATTAGATGAAATGATGCATGTAAAGGGTTTATTACAGTGTCTGACAGGTAACATGCACCAAGTAAATGGTAGGTATGTAGTCATAAAATGCTAAAAATAATTTACCATATACTTATTATGATTATTGGTATTATAAACTATATGAACTCTAAATAGAATATGTCATGTTCTATACACAACAAACATACAGGATACATATCTCTTTTTTACAAATGTGGGAATGCATATTAATTCAAACCTGGCTGAATCCAAAATTCTTAATCTTGCTTATATATTGCCTAATATAAATTAGAGAGTACTCTGAGTAAGTGGGAGGAGTACTAGAGAGTATTCGATAGTCATCTACAGTCCACTGTACAAATACTAAAGGATTTTTTTAGCCTCTTGTGTTCATAAAGACTAACTGATTCCTTGGAAAGAGCCCAAGCATCAGATGTGTGACTTAACATTTAGGGCCTTTCCCTATTCTGATGACAAGTAAGTGCATGATTTTGTGGTCCACAGATTTTTATTTTTTTGAGTGTTTATAAAGCTCTGGATGATATTAATCAAGAAGATGGTCCAGATAAAATAAGCAGTTTTACGGAGTTTGGTGAGTGCTGAAGCAGCAAAAAGAAACAAAACAAAAGCCTACCATCATCTTTTTGGTTTGTAGATACTGTGCTGTGTCCAGTGTTATAAAGCCTCTCAGTAATTTCAACAACTAGTTTTCATGAATCCTATTTTACCAAGAAGAGGTATCAGAGAGGTAAGTAAACTGCCCAGGGACACAGGGTTGCTGCCATGGAATTTAATGACTCATTCTCAAGTAACTCAAAATAGTAAGTGCTCCTCTTTTTAGTGCTATATGCTTTATATAAAATCTTAGAATACATATGCTGTGTTTTCTTGAACTTGAATTTTATTTTAAATGATGGTGAAATGTTCACCATAGCAAGCTCAATTATCTACTTCATAATTCTCAGTGATACCTAAGACTTAAAAAGTGAAATATTTTCCACTTAGCTGTGAAATATTTTAAATTATGCCTAGCAGATTCTTTATGAGTCCCTTCAATTTTAGTGTCCTTGGCAGAGAATTGATAAAATATGTATTGATAGAGCCAAAACAAAATTACATAATTACAACTCTATCAACAAGTATATCCAAATATTTGAGACATCTTCTTCAAAAATAATTTGTTAATGTTGAACCTAAAATTTCATATACATATGTTTATTTATATGTCATTTTTGTTTCCATAAAATGATGCCAAAGCTAATGGGAAGTTAGGAATCCAGAGCTAGAAAATAATTATTAAAATGCATAATTTACAAATATTTCACATATTACATTATAATTATGGATGAATATAACATTGCATTTTATAGTGACTTACATTTTCCAAAGTAGTTTTACATCTAATAGTATTTCATGGTTGCTGTAATAAAATGCAGATAGCATTTATCTTTTAAACTAAGAGTGGAAAGTAGAAAAGAATTACAAGAAATCATTGCCTCAATCTTAAAGGTATGCAGAATATTTGTATTGCTTTTTATTGCTTTATTTTTACTTATGCCGTATTCTAAATATGTTTAGAATCGTTTTTATTAAGTATCCATTAGGAACTTTCTAAGAAAAATGCCAATAAAAGTGAATCCAGAAAAAATAATTCAAATACTCAAATCTGAAAGGCCTTTGACCTTTGTAATTATTATTCTGCTTTGAGACATGTCATTTCATCTATTCTTCCTAGAAAATAGAAACCATTTGATTTACTATTTCACACAGTGGACAAATTAGCACTGTCCTGTAACGTGGGGTTAATGCTAGTAGATGGACCATAGACAGTCCAGCTCTTTCTCTCCTTCGTGTTACTTAAATTTATGATGACCTATTGTTCCTGCAGGTCAAAGAGCTTCCTATAAATCTAGAAGGAAAAAATTATATTCCCATGATAATTATTAAAAGTATTTCAGTCAGTCCCCTTTCAAGAATTTATCTGCAGGATATATTTTCATCCTTTAAACATAATAGCGAATTAGATTATTTTCTTCTCAGGTATTTCTTTTGAAATAGCAATATACTAATTGGGAGACTTTTCATTTCCAGTAGATTCTTAAATAGACTTTTAAAGAGATTTACTTATTTTTATTTATATCAATCCAAAGTTCCCTCACTGAAAATGTGTGGGGTCAGAAATATTCTCAGTAGAGAGGTTTTTGGATTTTGGAAATGTGATACCATTTACGTAATAATACATACTATCCTCAGCACGGGCTTAGACAGCAGTTCCTAATCATGTATATTATTATTTTTTCAATAAAAATATTAATTAAATGGCATAAATATGGAATACAAATAGTCTTATCTCATTTCAGATTATGTTTTCCAAATGTATTCAGGAGAGTCTGATTTTGCAGTGAAAGCCTGTTTGCAAGGGTATTTTAAAAACGTTTCAGCGGCCAGGCATAGTGACTCATGCCTGTAATCCCAGCACTTTGGAAGACCGAGGCAGGTGGATCATGAGATCAGTTTGAGACCAGCCTGGCCAAGATGGTGAAACCCCGTCTCTACTAAAAAACAAAACAAAAATTAGCTGGGTGTGGTGGCATGTGCCTGTAATCCCAGCTACTCGGGAGGCTAATGCAGGAGAGTCACTTGAACCTGGGAGGCGGAGGTTGCAGTGAGCTGAGATCATGCTCCAGCCTGGGCAATAAGAGTGAAACTCCGTCTTAAAAATAAAATAAAATAAATAAATAAATAAATAAATAAATAAATAAATAAATAAATAAAAATAAAAAAATTTCTCCATCTAAAAAACTTCAGGAATTTGAAAATGAGAATATTGAATTTTCCAATCTGTATAAATGTTTCATATGTGATCAGAAAGTCTAAAACTCACTTGCTTTTAAAATGCAAAATAATAGCAACAAACCAATAAGTACTAGTCAATACCCTCTTCCTCCACCCCAGTAATTCCAATGTGCAATAATTTGCAATACAAGAAAAATGCCAATCAACTTCCAAAAGTAAATATTCTGTTTTCCAAGAATTGCTATTAAACCTACATTTCATCCAGATTTTTTTAATTGAGTGCATGCATCTATCATAAAATGATTGAGATTTGTGCTGTCACTGTTTAGAACCCAGATTATACTTATATCAGTTATTCATCTTTCTTCTTGCCTTGTGTTGTAGATATTATGAATATGAGTCTGAATCCCAGAGATACTCTCACATTACCCCAGGCCATTAGGTCAGTATATGGGAGAATCAGACTTAGAAGTGCCACAGAACTAAATAAGTCTCTTAGAGCCGCATGCTTTAGTCAAATAGTATAATAGTATTAGAATATAAGTAGACAAGGTAGCATGGATTAAAACAAAAAAATTTAAAAAGAGGAGGCTGTGAAATCATAATGATCTGAGTTTGAATTTAGATCTATCATTTGAAATTATATAACCTTTAACAAGTTACACATACTCACTTATTCTATTAATTCCTTTTACTCTTTGAACATTTTAATCACAACCTGTTTTAAAATCCCTTTCAACATGCTTTTATGTTTCCTCCCCTTTTAATTTTCTCATTTTTTTCAAATTTTGAATTTCTTTCAGATCTGTGGATTTCCTGATGTGCTGAGCATTTTATCTGTGAGATCAGTTTTAATGGAAGTGGCTCCCTCATGTAGAAATCAGTCCCTTAATAGTCATTACTGCTCATCAGTAGTTAGAAAAAAAAAGATACACTGTTAATATTTTACTGAATACAAACTGAAATTGTTTTACACTATGCCTTTGAAATTCATTTCAAATAACTTTTGAAAAGTGTGCTAAATTATGCTACAAAACCCACCCTCCCCTCACTTGATGACCATTCATCAATAACTCACTTAAGGTATATAGTTGTCTAGGCATGTGCATGTACTTTGGTTCTGGCCAATAAGAAGTAAGAAAATTCTTCTTTGCAGAAAGTTTGGGAGAGTTTTTGCTTTTCTTATAAAAGAAGGAGGAGAAAGCATTCTAATATTTCCCTTCTCTCTTGTTTTTCTTTCTGTCTGGAATGCTGAATGTAATGATTAGAGGTGCAAAAGACACCTTGAAAACTTGACCAAGGAAGCCAAACTGCTTAAGAAGCAGAAAAACAGGGAGAGCTTGAGATTCTCTGTGTTAAGTCTTCGTAGTCAACCTTGACAGCTCTAAAATTGGTTTTCCATAACACAGGCGCTCTAAAACTCTCCACAAATAATTACTGAAATTTTTAAATAATCTAATCCACTTAAATTGATTTTCACAGTGTTTGACACATGCAATGTAATCATATGTTGTGTTTTATTATCAATATTCTAGCCTATGAGTTATCATAAACAGAATATACAAACTTAAAAGGCTAACATGACATAGAAATATCAGAAATGAAATGAATTATATAAAAAGGCAATACTTACCCCTAAGGAACTCACAATTTAATTAATATAGAATAGAATGTTAAAACAAATTTTGAAGTTTCTGTCACCCACGCTGCAGTTTGAGGCCACCATATTGGGTATTACTTCTTGTTGGTACATAGGTTCCTGAATATCATATTTTACCTGAAGCCTTTTCACAGAGACCCACGACATTCTACTCTGTTATACAACAGGATAAAAACTCCTGACCTTACAACTGAGCACTTTCAGATTTTGTCATAGAGTGGGCTGCTGATTTCAATATAAATCTCATATTTGCTTTATTTGTTTAAAATTTTACACCTTTGAAAGGTAATAAATTCCCAGAACTCAAATTCCAGTTGTATGTATAAAAGATAGAGCTATAGATGTTTTAGTATCAATTGTGTTCTAATCATATTTTTCTTCTAAATCCCTATAAATATCCCATTGTATTAATTTCTTCTACAGACTTTAAGGAGTTATTGTGCAAATATAAGAATATATTCATATTTTTGTCATCCTATTTTTACACAAAATATAACCTGTTATATATCATGTTTTAAACTTTGCTTTTTTCACTAATATATATTGAAAAACTTTTTCTATCAATAGTTTCTAATCTTTCACTCTGATAAGCACTGCTGCAATAGATATCCTTTACACATATCATTTTTACGTATTCATATTTGTCTTTAGGATAAATTCTCAGAAGTAAGAATTTTCAGACAAAAAGTCAACATGTGGATATTTGGCAACTTTTCAGTTTTAGAGCATAATTTGATAACCATGTTAATATTAAATTCACTTTTTCTCTGACTGCCACAGTTTATGGATCTTCTGAGACATCCAACAATAGTGAGTTGCTCACTACGCTAACCATCAAATTTGACAGGTGGATAGATAGAGGTGAAAATATAGAGACATAGAAATATTACTGTGTGTGTGTACATATGTAAATATACACACACTATATATAATTACCTTATACGCATACTTTTACTAATATCTTATATACCAAAAAAGTTCATGTTTTGTGTGTCTAGCCCAAAAGCGCTTACAAATTGAACATGCCAAAGAAATTGTCAGTACTCCAGATGTCTCCTTAATGCTCTTTTCCAGCAACCCATCCTACCATTCTGATTTCTAACAGCATAGAATAATTTTGATTACTTTTGCACTAAATACAAATGGAATTACAGAGTGTGAACTTTTGTGTCTGGCTTCTCTCAGCATTATATGTTTGCATATATGTTGAATATATAAGTATTCTATATATATAAATATACACATATATACACCCCCTCATAAATATTTATTTATTTGCTTATTTTATATACCTATGTGTATATAAAGTTGCTCGTTCATAAGATTTATACATGCTGAGCTTTGGTAGATATGCCAATATTTTCCTAAGTGGTTACTAATTTATTCTTCCATAAATTGTGTATGAGATTTCCAGTGTCTACATTCTTGTCAACATTTGGCATTTACAATATTTTTTTATTGACCATCACTCTTTGTGGTGTTTCTCTTTAACAATATGGTTTTAATTTGTTGTTATCTAATGATAAAATATTAAAAGTTTAAAAAATGACTCATGCAATTATATAGTGAATGTATGTGAGCTATTTTATTTTACTTGTTAATTGATGGGGGAAGCAGTAGGGTGTTAAAACCAGTTCAAAGTTCCTTTTGAGTTGCCGAATAGTTTTGGCAATCCAATACAGGAATTTTAGGAGAAAATTGGTTTTTAGATTCAAAACTGGTTGGTGTCTTTTAGGGCAATATATTGTAATTATTTATTTATTTATTTTTAGGTGGAGTCTTGCTCTGTCACCCAGGCTGGAGTGCAGTGGCACCATCTTGGCTCACTGCAACCTCCACCTCCTGAGTTCAAGTGGTTCTTCTGCCTCAGTCTCCCAAGTAGCTGGGACTACAGGTACGTGCAAACATGCCCGGCTAATTTTTGTATTTTTAGTAGAGACAGGGTTTCACTGTGTTAGCCAGGCTGGTCTTGAACTCCTGACTTCGTGATCCGCCCGCCTTGGACTCCCAAAGTGCTGGGATTACAGGCATGAACCACCGTGCCCTGCCACATTGTAATCTTTAAAAGTATATTTCCACCAGACAGAAATAATTTTTTACTTGAAAAAATTTTTTTATCTACAAATTTTTTATCTACAAAATAAATTCTGCCCTCACAGAACTGTGAAGCAACAGAACTGTAAAGTCAACAGAAAAGCAACCAAAGGTACAAGACCAGTAATGCCCTAAATAAATAACTAGTAATCTCTTTTGCTTATTTCCAAGCTTCTAACAATTTTTCTAATAGTTTTCCACCACCCTTTGGTTGATAATCTCTGAAGATTTTTATTAATTATAGTAAGACTCGTTTCATTGTTTGGTTGGATTATTACATATATAGGTCCAACAAAAGTGTTAATTAATTACATAGGCTTCATTGAGCATTCTGTGTTGTATTAATCAGTACCAGGGAACTAACTTTCATTTACAAATTTTCATAAGGAATCTTAGATTGAACTTCTGTATCATTTGCTCTTATATACTGAGGCTAAAAAACTGAATACAAATGCTGTATTCATTTTGACCCACAGGATATCTAAGTTGAATGAATTCTACTCTTTCTGAGGTCCTCAAAATTTGTTAAGGCTTATGAACTTTCTTACCACCTATGAAAACAGAGGTGTTGAGTATCAGGTACCAATAGAAGAATAAAAACATTGCCAACAACATTTCAAACAAAAAGCAAGTATTACATTTCTTTAATTAGTTCATTCAATTTTGTATAATTAGATGTTGCTCCCTAGGTGTTGGGTCAGCATTCTCTGTTTCTGAACTAAAAATCCTAAAATACAGAGATCAATGTTACAGTCAACGTATAAACAATGTCACCTCAGTAGCTTGTAAAAAAGTTTTCATTCTTTGAAGCAAGAGTATTTTAAGCAACTTGATACTATTATTTCCATAGAACTCTGGGAATATCTTTATTTGTTGAACACTTAGCTTCTAAACTGTGGCAGGGAATATATAGGAAAGCAGATATATGTTTGATAATGACTAAATAGCTGTGATTAATTTATTTCAGTAACCAATTATAAAAACTCGAGGAGTATAAAATCCTCTTTGAATTACAATTCATAACTATTTATTAATGGTGTGATCCATGTTTCCTCAAAGGTAAGAGCACAGTAGGTAGAGTAAACGCATGGGAAATATCCAGTGCTCTTCCATGATGCGTACAATTTCTGAAGTATTCACTTTAATAACATATCATCTGGATGAAGTTAACGAGCAAAGGCTGGGCATCTCTTCTGATTTCACAATTCCTACCAAGCAGCTCTTCCAGCAGTGATGAGATAATGTATGTTGCATACATATGGAATATTTTTAGTGCTTCTTTTTATAATGTAAAATAATAAATCCTTGTGATTTCAAGAACTTCTGGGAAATTTCAAAGGCAATTTTTGGTGCAAAGTTTTTTTTATTTTCTAAATATAGTTTCTGATATTAAAAAGGCAAAATTAAAAGTTGTTAGAAGAGATGTGATCACTTGACTCAGAAAGAATAATGAGTGGATGGGAAGTTATGATTATAATCAAAATGACAAAAAAATGTAAATAAAAAGAAGAAGGCAGCATAAATGTCAGAAAATTTAGTTCTGATAAGCAAGGAACATTTGTTTTCTTGTATTTTGGGGATTTTTTATTTGTTTTTATAAATAATGAAAGGAATAATAAAATCAACACAAAACAGTAAAAATTATTCTTGTAGAGAGATCACATAGAAAATAAAGTATTATCATTTACATCCCCTAATGAATAGCTCTAGGATTAATGTGTTTTCTGGGTTTTTTGGTTTGTTGGTTTGGTTTTTTTTTTTTTTTTTTTGGTTTTTGGGTATCTTTTTGAGATGGAGTCTCACTCTGTCACTCAAGCTGGAGTGCAGTGCGTGATCTTGGCTCACTGCAACCTCTGCCTCCCGGGCAGCGGCAATCTGCTTGGGTTCATTTCCATGGTGTGGAAGCTTTGTTATTTTGCTATTCACACTAAATATTGCTGCTGCTTTGTCTTTCAGTCCCTGCTGCATTTATGAGCTGTAACACTCACTGTGAAGGTCTCTAGCTTCACTCCTGAAGCCAGCGAGACCATAAAACCGTCCCTGTGCCCCCCACCCCACCCGACCCCGCCTGGGAGGAACAAACAACTCCAGACGCGCCACCTGTAGGAACTGTAATGCTCACAGTGAAAGTCTGCAGCTTCACTCCTGAAGCCAGCAAGACCACGAACCCACCAGATGGAAGAAACTCCGGACACATCTGAACATCTGAAGGAACAAACTCCAGACACACCATTTTTAAGAACTGTAGGCCGGGCATGGTGGATCAAGCCTGTAATCCCAGCACCTTAGGAGGCCGAGGCAGGTGGATCACGAGGTCAGGAGATCGAGACTATCCTGGCTAACACAGTGAAACCCCATCTCTACTAAATATACAAAAAAATTAGCCGGGTGTTGTGGCAGGCGCCTGTAGTCCCAGATACTTCGGAGGCTGAGGCAGGAGAATGGCATGAATCCAGGCGGCGGAGCTTGCAGTGAGCCGAGATCCTGCCATTGCACTGCAGCCTGGGCAACAGAGTGAGACTCTGTCTCAAAAAAAAAAAAAAAAAAAGTAACACTGCGAGCGTCTACGGCATCATTCTTGAAGTCAGCGAGACCAAGAACCCACTGATTTCGGACAAAACAAGGCTTCATTATTTTATTCCTTATTATACATACAAGAACAATAGGGTATTAGCTTCTCTGATTTATAGAAAATTAAATAAGGGACAAAGGGAATTTTTTTTATTCCGGGTACCCAACAAAGAAGTGTTGAGACAAAAGTCTAGACTTGTATTTAAATATCTGAGTCTTGTTTCAATACTCTACCAGTGTCTCGACTAGCTCTAGTGTCTGAATGTCTACATAGTTAATTATACAGGAAGGAAAACCATACATTTTATAACATATTATAACTTTAAATTTAATTCACATCAAGGACTGGGGGGAAAAAATCCCAAGACATGTTTTTAGGTCAGAGCTTTGTATAATTCTACCTCTTAAAATAATTTTTATCTTATGGATTACGATAATATATTTAATGCTCGTCTATCATAGTAATACCCCTCAAAAGATGTAGGGGGAGAGGATAAAAATACATTAAAATACATCACGTTAAGAAGGATTAAAATAATTAGGCAAAGGGAAATTATTCAGGTGCTGTTTAAACTATTTATTTAGCGTTAAATACTACTAATGATGCCAAAAGATTACTTGCTATTGTTATGGAAAAAGCACAGGTCCAGATAATCATGGCAATATGAAGATTAGTGAGTTATTAAATACATATGGAAAGGTCAAACAAAAATTGTCAGATTCTAGCACATGATGATTTATTTGGTCTGTTTTCCTTTCTAGTGATACATCTTCTAAGAGAACTAAAAAGAAAAAGTGTCCTGAATTCAAAGAGATCTGTACAGTTTACAAGCAATTTTGTCTTCATTTCTCATTTATTTTTGCCTTTGTTATCATCAGCCATTTTCACCCTGGTGAAAGTGACCCAAAAGTCCCCTAGATTGTTCTTTTAGATAAGCATAGAAATTGACTCTTGTGGTCTTAAACCTCAAAACTTACATTTGTTTCATCTGAGTTTTTTCCTCAGGAAAGGACCTTCAGACCTCTCAAAAAAAAAGTATCAAAGAACTGAAACTCAGCAGATCACCACATCCTGAAAATGAGATTCCTCACCCCTTATTTGTCATGATTGCATCTTTGCCTCTCCCTAGTTCCTGGTTTCTTACACGTTGTTTCATTTCTTCCCTGCTATATAAACTCATGGTTTTAGCAGTGGGAAGATGGATTTGAGACTGAGCTCTCATCTCCTTGGGTGCAGCACTGGATTAAAGCCTTCTGCCTTGCAATAACTGTCATCTCAGTGCTGTGAGCAACAGGACCTAGACCAAACACCTGGTGTTGCAGTAACACTGGGAGAATCAGTATAATTGAAATCAAGGAGAGAATTTTGCTGGCCCAGATGTAAAAATTTTGCTAGACAGAAGAAACAAAACAAAACTATAAAGAGTTTTAGTAATTGTATGTGGCTAAAACAACAAATGGGAAAATTGAGGCAACAGAAAAGTGGAGCCTGTTTTCCCCAATATAATTTTTTAATTTTTTTTTAGATTTTTGTTTTTGCAGATGGGTCTAGAAGTTGTACTTAGGTCTATACATCCAAAGCAAGAGTAAAATTTCCTGCAGTCTTGCGGTGCTCTTACCAAAACAAAACTAAAAAGCCCACCAGATTATGGGCCTTCTTTCTGAGTAAAAGCTTTTCTACCTGAAAACATTTGCCATATTTTAAAACTAGTTATGATATGAGACTTGAGAAATGGGCTGGAAAATATCTCAATGGCAGAGCTGTGTTTTCCACTCTCAGAATGAAGAGGAAATAAATAATAGGGCAGAAGTAACGTTCAAACATAATATTTAAGAATTTTCAAAGGCTTTTAGAATTTATAAATTAAACCCTTCCATACTCATACAAAACTCAAAAGCATAATTTGCAAAGGTCAAGACAGATGGAGATTGCAGCTGCCAGCCCCAATCCTGTCAATCAAATGATCTCTGTTGAAACATGATATCTGGTTGTCTTGTATTCCTTTTCATACAAAATAGTTGATAAAATAAAAGTAATAATGTGGAGAGACAAGAAAATATGACATAATCGCAAGAATGATAGAAGCTGATTCAATGATTTAGATACTGCAGTTAGCAGAAATTGACTTAAAATAACCATGATTAATTTTTATAAGAAAATTAGACAAATCACTGATATGCAGAATTTCACAGAAAAATTGAATCAATAAGAGCAAAATTTTATTGTAAAATTGAACAACTACAACTGAAATTTAGAACAAAATGTATTATTTGACATAGAACACAGGTTAGTGACCAAAAACCAAAATAAAAATATTTACATTTTAAAAAATCATAGGGAAATAAAAAATATGCAAAAAAAGAATAGGTAAAAGTATATGAGATAAATGAGGAAATGTCAAAAAGTTTTACAGAAACATTTAATAATTTAAAAAAAGTTTATACACATATACAGTTTAATAATTAAAATATTTAAAAATAATTTTAAAATGTTTTCACACATATTTAATAGTTTGTAAAGGCACAAATTCCAGTTAGAAATGTAGAGACCATTTAGAAGGTTATTAAAGAATCCTAGGTAAAACATGATGTAAACTCAGACTAGATAGGAGGAGTGGAAGTGGGATAAAATGATCACACAGATCCTTCATTTCATCATTCATTCAGAAAATATTTAATTTGTATGTGCAATGTGAAAAGACAGCTAGTAATCTAAAGAAAAATATTAATAGATACAGGACAGCCACTGCTTCTATGGAACACATGTTAAAATCATAACTGCATAGTATAAATTGTAACTAATAGTAAACTATAATTCAAACTCTATTGTTTATGGTTTTTTATTATCAAGAAACTTGTATATAAAACTTTAAAAAAAAGGTCAGCTCTTATTTATTTTTATTTTATTTGTTTATTTATTTATTGACACAAGGTTTCACTCTGTCACCCAGGCTGGAATGCAGAGGCACAATCACGGTTCACTGTAGCTTGACTTCCTGGGCTTAAGGGATCCTTGCACCTCAGCCTCCCCGGTAGCTGGGCACATATGCACATACAACCATGCCTGGCTAATTTTTAATTTTTTTTTTTTTTTTTTTGGTAGAGAAGTGGGTGATGGTTCTTGCCATGTTGCCCAGGTTGGTTTCGAACTCCTGGGGTCAACCAATCCTTCCACCTTGACCTCCCCAAGTGCTAGGATAGAGTATTAACTACAGTTGATAATTTGCAATCGTTAAGCAGGGTAGTCATGTGTATGGTGCTGACTAGGGGTGAGTAAAGATACACGTTTTTCTTCTTGGGACTTTTCTTTGTCTAATTTAATCCAAGCTACATATGGTGAATGTCTTTATTTACAGATCCATAAGATCAGAAAAAGATCATCGTCATTCTCTGTGAAGTCATGCTGAAAGGGAGGGATAGAAATACATCTGGCAAATGTTATGTTAAATTCACCATCTGGGACCCAGGCTCTCTCAAAATGAAAAAAAAAAGTTAAAAAAAAGATAAACATAAACTCCATTTATTTTTTAGAATAAATATACTTAACATTCCTTGTTTTTTTGAGGTATCCCATTAATGACAAATATTTTTTAAGCAAACAGAGATCACGTTAAATATTTCTAACCATTTTTACTTAACTTTTTAAAGTGTATAAGCCTCACAGAATGTCTGTGAGGTAGAAAGAGACTTTTTGCTTTATTTTATAGCTGAGAAAACTGTGGGTCTGAGAGTTTCCATGACAGGCTTACCAACTCTCAATTGATAAGAAGGAGCAAAAACTTGAACTTATGCTCTTCTCCCTCTATCAATCTCTTATACTTTCCATAATAGCTCAGTTTTATGAGTGTTTGCTGATTACATTTGAAATAGAGATTTAGAGCAATTCATAACAGTATCCTACTGCTAGTCTGTCAGAATTCAAACTAAAACCTACCTTTATTGCTACTTACGCAGTATAATTTTACTGTGGTGCCTTTTCACCTTATGCTTATGTACTATTTTCTCTTAGGAATTGAAACACTTTGCAGACATTATCCAATTAAACCTCACAAATTTCCCTTTGAGGTAGATATGGAGTAACTGTTAATCATTTTTCCTTCTATATTTATATCTCTGTTAAGAGCGATAGAGGGCTTAGCAAACTGATACCTTATAAGTAGCCTTCTTAGATTTAAAGGGGGAAAAAGCTCATACCACTAGGGCAGCCTCCATTAAATTTATATAACAGCAATAGAAATGGAGAAGCTTAGAAATGACATAATAATACAAAATATGAGCTTTAGCTCAAACTGTGAGAGCTAATATGTGGAGAGAAATTCATCATTATTGCTGGATATGGGAGATTTATACTTTTTGCATCATTTTTTTTTAATGCCAATTTACAAACACAAGAAAACTTTCACTGAATTCTCTCCGATTTAGTGAGATCTATGGAATCTTCAGACACTTTAACAACTGCAATGTGATTTTCTTATAATATTTTAAAACAGGTTACTTTTAAATGCTTCATATTTTCGTATCTACTTGGGGAAGATGATTTCAAAAACTTAACTAGTTATTTAACAACAAACATTGTTAAATACATAGCTTTGCGTTTACTATCTGGACTATATGTTATATTTTTTATTTGCTTGTTTCTTGCCCTAACACAGATACTGTTCACAGATGTCTACCCTGTGACCACTCCATTACCTTTTATACGTTTCCTTTTTCTTTTTCTTTCTTTCTTTTTTTTTTTTTTTTTTTTTTTTTTTTTTTTGAGCGGGGGGACAGAGTTTGGCTCTTGTTGCCCAGGCTGAAGTGCAATGGTGCGATCTCGGCTCACCGCAACCTCCGCCTCGCGGGTTCAAGCTTTTCTCCTCCTCAGCCCCCTGAGTAGCTGGAATTACACGCATGCGCCACCACGCCCGGCTAATTCTGTAATTTTAGTAGAGACGGGATTTCTCCAGGTTGGTCAGGCTGGTCTCCAACTCCCTACCTCAGGTGATCCGCATGCCTCGGCTTCCCAAAGTGCTGAGATTACAAGCGTGAGGCACCGTGCTCGACCTTTTTTTTTTTTAAAGACATGGTCTCACTCTGTTGCCCAGACTGGAGTGCAGTGATGCAGTCTGGGCTCACTGCAACGTCCACCTCCTGGGTTCAAGCAATTCTCATGCCTCAGCCTTCTGAGTAGCTGGAATTACAGGCGTGTACCACCATGCCCGGCTAATATTTGTATTTTTAGTGGAGATGGGGTTTCGCCATGTTGACCAGGCTCCTTTTTCTAATCCATTCTCTATTCCCTATTACTTATTGAAGTAAAAACTCTTCAAAGTTGTCTTATGTATTACAACTGAATGTGTTTGTTAATACATGGTAACATTTGAAGATATTAACTATATCTTGTAGTACTTAATCATAAAGACATGAGGAATTATTTTGATGCTAATAAATAATATCTAACACGTTTGTGAGAATATCGTATTTCTTCAGTTTTTCTACTTTCACAATCTATATCTTGGAATGTTCTCTCTATCCCAATTGAGATTATCTAGTTCCCTTCTTATATACAAAAAAGATTATTTTTTATCCTAATATTAGATTTTGTTTCTGACTCCAGTCATGGTATTCTTATATAATTTTCTTATATATTTGTTATTAAACAGCTTCCTACCATCTTACTTTTCATACATCTAAGCATATTTATTAAAAGTAAATATATAACATTGTCAAGACATGATAAGGACAGATAGAATTTACAAACTGTGTGATTGGAAGAAGTTTTAATAAAAGATCTCTTTACAAAGAGGTGGACAGGGCTTGGTGAGGGTGGATAGGAATAGCAAAGTAACCCAGGAATCATACATTTAAGGTTCTAATATCATTCCTAAACCTAAAGAAACAAAGAATAAAGCAATTACTAGAACCTGGAGAGGTAGTGGTTTAGAGAGAACTGTTGTAATCTGTACTAAAATGTGACAAACCTATGAACTGGCAAGGAGAGAAACATTAGACACCCCCAGTGTGGAGCACAGTGGTGGCTCACTCCTGATATCCCAACACTTTGGGAGGCTAAGAAGGGAAGATGCCCTGAGCCCAGGAGTTTCAGGCCAGCTTGGGCAACATAGTGAGGCCTTGTCTCTCAAAATATTTTAAAAATTAGATGGGCATGGTTGTGCATGCCTGTAGTCCCAGCTACTCAGAAGGCTGAGGAGGGAGAACCACCAGAACCCGGGAGTTCGAGGCTGCAGTGAGCCATGATCTTGCCACTGCACTGTCTCCTGGGCAACAGAGTAAAACCTTGTCTCAAGCAATAACAAATAAATGCCACACCTTTTTCTCCCTGCCTTTGACACCTGCTGGTGTCTTGTAATGAAAAATTCCAGCAGAAGTTAGAAAGCAAAACAGCTCAATGATATATCTGAGTCATTTCTCTAGAACATATAGCATGATGTGTAAGTGTGAAGTGTAGATATGGGGAGGGAAACAGGAAATATATAACACAACAGGCTTTAATATCTCTTTATTGGGTCTTCTACTGCTTTCATACCTGAGCTATTACATATGAAATGCATATTATAATGATTTTCCTTGATCCTATTTATCTTTTATATTTATGTTATTGGCTTCCCAGTGATTTAAAAAATATGTGGAGTTAATTAGGTTATGTAATTTATGAAATACATTTTAGGGATGTAAAGGAAGTACCAGAAATGATGTAGGTCAGGTAGGATTGAGAACTGTAATTTTGGAGAGTACTAATAAAGCTCGATTTTTAAAATAATTTCAGGACCTCAAGCTGAAATTTTTTCCCTTTGGCTTTCAGAGAGCTTCAAGTGCTGTAGATAACAGCTGAAAAGATTTTGCTATAATCACATGATCTTGCCCATTACCCAGTATGTACATCAGTGTCTTTCTGTGTCCTAACTCCATGCAGCGTCTGTCGTCCTCTAGTTCTAATTTCATTTTGCTATCGTTTTTTTTTTTTTTTTCAGGTTAATTTACACTAGAATTTAGAGTGAATATTTTGGGTGCCAGAATGTTGACCCTTTTGTTTTCTAAACTTTTTTTTTTTTTTGAGACAGAGTCTCGCTCTGTTGCCGTGGCTAGAGTGCAGTGGCGCAATCTAGGCCCACTGCAGTCTTAGCCTCCTGGGTTCAAGCGATTCTCCTGCCTCAGCCTCCTGAGTAGCTGGGACTACAGGTGCCCGCCACCACACCTGGCTAATTTTTGTATTTTTAGTAAAGATGGGGTTTCACCATGTTGGCCCAGGATGGTCTCAATCTCCTGACCTTGTGATCCACCCACCTCAGCCTCCCAAAGTGCTGGGATTACAGGTGTGAGCCACCGCACCTGGCCTCTAAACTTTTTCTTATTTTGCAACTGTATTATTTTCCTCTCCCTGCTTCTTACCCCTGCCAGCCATTACTTCAAGCCTACTAGAAATAACATTTCAGTCAACTCAGATGACATAATTGATTCCCCATGTATTTATAACTTTTATAAATGCAATGGAGGCACTGTACATTGTGTATTTATTATTCGTCTTTGGCTTTTATCTCCATTTCTGCCTTTACATGTTCTCTTCCTTATCACTGGAGTTTAGAAGGCTGAAAACTACATTTCTCATGTTCCCTTGCCAACCAGTGGGAGGTACTGAAGGAAGATTGGAAGGTGGGAGAAGAGAAAATGTGTTCTTTTTTGGTTCTATTTATGTGTCCAGTAGCAGCCACAACAGCTTCTTATTTAGGCAGTGTTGTGTCAAAAAAACAGTTGAAGTAAATCCCACTAGCCTCAGTCAGAAGCATAGCACCTATGGACCTGCATCAGGCAGCAGAAGCAACAACAGTGAGCACCACATTAATCTCAATAGCAGAGTGCCCATAGACTCTGACTTCTGCAGTAACTATAGCAGTGAAAGCTTTGGGCAATTCGAGGCTTCCAGGCCTGCCTTGCCTAATGGGACTATAGACTTGTGGCTCCTGCAAAGCTTTAGCAATGGTGTTTCCAATAGATACAACACCACAGATGCTCCAGAAGCCTCACTGGCATATGGATCATTGGCTTTGGGCAGTGCTCCCTGCTATTTTTCCTGGCATGATGAAAGGTGGTGTTTACTATAGTTTCTCCTCTCTTGGTAACCACACTTTTTCTTTCTCGCTTTTTTTTTTTCAGCTTTTATTTTGAGTGCATGGGTACATGTAGAAGCTTGTTAAATAGGTAAAGTGCATGCCATGTGGGTTTGGTATACAGTTTATTTCGTCAACCAGGTATTAAGCATAGTACTCAACAGGTATTTTTTCTGACCCTCTCCAACCTCCCACCCTCCACCCTCAAGTACGCCGTGGTGTCTGTTGTTGCTCTCTTTATGTCATGTGTTCTCATTGTTTAATTCCCACTAATAAGTGAAAACATGAAGTATTTGGTTGTTTTCTGTTCCTGCATTACTTTCCTTAGGATAATGACCTCTGGCTCCATCTATGTTACTGCAAAGGACATGATCCCATTGTTTTTTATGGCTGCATAATATTTCATGGTGTGTATGTACCATATTTTCTTTTTATCCAGTCTAACATTGATAAGCATTTAGATTGATTCCACGTCTTTGCTATTGTGAAAAGTCCTACAATTCAATTAACAGATGTGTGCATGAGTCTTTATGGTAGAACGATATATATTCTCGTGGGTATATACCCAATAATGAGATTGCTGGGTCAAATGGTAATTCTGTTTTAAGTTTTTGAGGAATCACCACAATGCTTTCCACAATGCCTGAAACAATTTACACTCCCACCAGAAGTATATAAGTGCTCCCTTTTCTCCACAACTTTGCCAGCACCTGTTAGTTTTTTGACTTTTTAATAGTAGCCATTCTGACTGGTGTGAGATGGTTTCTTAATGTGGTTATTATTTGCATTTCTGTAATAATTAGTGATGTTGAGCATTGTTTTCTTATGCTTGTTGGCCACATACATGCCTTCTTCTGAAAAGTGTCTGTTCATGTTCCTTGTCCACTTTTTAATGTGGTTGCTTGTTTTTTGCTTGTACATTTGTGTAAGTTCCTTATAGATTCTGGACATTAGACCTTTGTCAGATGCACAGTTTGCAAATATTTTCTCTCATTCTGCAGGTTGTCTTTTACTCTTGATAGTTTCTTTTGCTCTGCAGAAGCTCTTTAGTTTAATTAGATCCTTTTTGTCAATTTTTGCTTTTGTTGCAATTGCTTTTGGCATCTTTGTCATGAAATATTTGCCAGGTTCTATATCCAGAATGGTATTTCTGAGAGTATCTTCCCGAGTTTTTGTATTGTTAGGCTTTACTTTTCAGTCTAATCTACCCTGAGTTGATTTTTGGATATGTAGTACAGAAGGGGTCCAGTATCAATCTCCTGCATATGGCTAGCCAGTTTTCCGAGCACCATTTATTGAATAGGGAGTCCTTTCCTGATTGCTTTGTTGAAGATCAGATGGTTGTAGGTGCAGCATTATTTCTGGGCTCTCTATTCTGTTCCATTTGTCTATGTGCCTGCTTTTGTACCAGTACCATGCTGCTTTGGTTACTGTAGCCTTGTAGTATAAATTGAAGTCAGGTAATGTGATGCCTCCAGCTTTGTGCTTTTTGCTTAAGATTGCCTTGGCTATTCAGGCTCTTTTTTGGTTCCATGTGAATTTTTAAATAGTTTTTTTTTTTTCTAATTCTGTGAAGAATTTCTTTGGTAGTTTGACAAGAATAGCATTGAAAATCTGTTAATTGCTTTGGGCAGTATGGGATGGCCATTTCAACAACACTGATTCTTCCTATCCATGAGCATGGAATGTTTTTCCATTTGTTTGTGTTATCTCTGATTTCTTTTGGCAGTGTTTTGTAATTCTTGTTATAGGGATCTTTTACTTCCCTGGTTAGCTGTATTCCTAGGTATTTTATTTTTTTTATGTCAACTGCGAATGGGATTGCATTCCTGATTTGGCTCTCAGCTTGGATGTTGTTGGTGTATAGGAATGCTACTGATTTTGTATCCTAGAATTTACTGAAGTTGTTTATCAGACCAAGGAATTCTGGGCAATGATTCTGGGGTTTTTGAGATAAAGAATCATGTTGTCTGTAAATAGGGATAGTTTGACTTCCTCTCTTCCTATTTAGATGTGTTTTATTTCTTCCTGCTTCCTGATTGCGCTGGCCAAGACTTTCAGTACTTCGTTGAATAGGAGTAGTGAGAAAGGGCATTATTTTCTTGTTACAGTTTTCAAGGGCAATTCTTCCAGCTTTTTCTCATTTAGTATGAGTCATAGATGGCTGTTATTATCTTGAAATATGTTTCTTCAATGCATAGTTTATTAAGGATCTTTAACATAAAGTGATGTTGCATTTTATCAAAAGCCTTTCCTGCATCTATTTAGATAACCATGTGGGTTTTTGTTATTAGTTCTCTTTCTGTGATGAATTACATTTATTGATTTGTGAATGTTGAACAAACCTTGCATCCCTCTTACAACCAATATCATCATGGTGAATCAGCTTTTTGATATGTTGTTGCATTTGGTCTGCTAGTATTTTGTTAAGAATTTTTGCATCTATGTTCATCAAGAATATTGGCCTAAAGTTTTCCTTTTTTTTTTGCTGTGTCTCTGCCAAGTTTTGATATCAGGAGGATGCTGGACTTAGGGAATAAGTTCCTTAATTTTTGGGAACAGTTTCAGTAGGAATTCTACCAGCTCTTCTTTATATGTCTGGTAAAATTTAGCTGTGAATCTATCTGCCCCTGGGCTTTTTTTGGTTGGTAGACTTTTTATTACTGGTTCAATTTTGGAACTCATTATTGGCCTGTTCTGGGATTCAGTTTCTTCCTGGTTCAGTCTTGGAGGCAACCTCACTTTTTTCTACTTATAGCCTATCTATTTTATAACAAATTTTACACATTAAAGCTCTTCTAAAATGCCTATAGTTGTGGGGGATGGTGGTTCACATCTACAATCTCAACATTTTGGGAGGCCAAGGTTGGCAGATTGCTTGAGTTCAGGAGTTCAAGACCAGCCTGGGCAACATGATGAAATCCCGTCTCTACAAAAAAATACAAAAATTAGCCAGGGATGGTGGAATGCACCTGTAGTGTCAGCTACTTGCAGGGCTGAGGTGGGAGGATCACTCGAGCCCGAGAGGTCAAGGCTGCAGTGAGCCGTGATCATGCCACTGTACTCCAACCTGAGTGATAGAGTGAGACCCTGTCTCAAATAATAATAATTTTTAAAATTAAAATGCTTAGAGTGGTATCTACTTTTCTGACTATATATTGGCATCCGTATTTTTCTTTAAGTCTCCCTTTGACAATTTTAATTGTATTTAAAATCAATTTTCATTAAATAATGTGCCTTTGTATAATTTGTGTGTAATTTGGTTGTTATCTGTATCAGTATCTTCTCTAAAGAACTTGAAATAATTGTCTTCTCTTTGCTAACATTTTATTGAAATACCTGTTTATCTCATTTGTAAATTGAATTATTATAGTACTTATGCTGACTTCTTTCAAATAATGCAGAATGTTCTTGAATGTATTCTCCAGCATGCCCCAAATTAGGAATTGTTTTGATCTCAAACTTTCTGATCATAATTTATATTGGAATTATTATTTCATAGTTAAATCATTTATCCATAAAACATTATTAAACATTAAAAATATTGCTAAGGAACAAAATTGACTTCTAAGTGTTTACACATGCAAAGTTGCAAAATCTCTCTCTTTTTCAACCACGTGACTTACAATATTGATACAATTTGGTGTTCTCTGAAATAATGTCTTAAAAATCCATATACCCTCAGCCAGTTAAACACTATGGTCTCAAATGTACTTGAGAGTTTATGGGTAAAGACTATTTGCAGAATTACCATCTCTGCAAAATTAATCAGTGTGAATTCTCTTATTCTCATTTTAATTGCAGGCATTATTCATGTAAGTCTCTCACTCCTCCAACTGTTACATGTATCACATTTTTTTTTTTTTTTTTTTTTTCAGGTTAATTCGGAGTCTCACTCTGTCGCCCAGGCTGGAGTGCAGTGGCGCAATCTCGGCTCACTGCAAGCTCCGCCTCCCGGGTTCACACCATTCTCCTGCCTCAGCGTCTCCGATTAGTTGGGACTACAGGCACCCGCCACCACGCCTGGCTAATTTTTTTGTATTTTTAGTAGAGACGGGGTTTCACCGTGGTCTTGATCTCCTGACCTCGTGATCCGCCCGCCTCGGCCTCCCAAAGTGCTGGGATTACAAGCGTGAACCACCGCGCCCGGCACATGTATCATATTTTTTGAATGTGCTTTATAAAATTTTATTATGCACAAAAAACTCCACCACATCTGTGTTTGAACCATGTTGGTCTGAATCATCAGTTCAGAGAAAATTGTCTTTTGTAAACTGGATAGCATCATAGACATTTCATTAAATTTAGAAAACTAAACTGACAAAGATTGCACAACCACTGGGTTTATATCCAAGCTCTTCTCCATAATTCATTTATTCCTTTCTTTCACTAACCATCATTGATTCTATGAATCCCATTTAATTTTCCATAATTCTCAAAAATAATCTTAAACTCTATCTTATCCTACAGTTCTTAGGTTTCCTTCTGGGGATAAAAAATTAAATTGCTGCTCCTAGAAATGCCTGGTATATAGTAGAAAAAGTCATTTTTTTCTACTATGCTCTGACTGTTGCTCCATTCGTAGAAGTACAGATGTCACAATTTTGCCCAGTAATAATGATTGGCTTACCTACAACTGAATGCAAAGCCATCACCATACAGGAAACATTTTGTGATACAATTTATCCGAATCGAAAGTCTAAAGGAATATTTATTGCTTTTATTCCACATATAGTGATATCATTTGCCTATTATTTTTATTTTAAAATGGGAACTTTTTGTTGTGTGCATTCTTCTACAGAGGGGATTATTTTATTATAGTCCTCTTTTGCCAGCAGTAATTAGAGATAACAGGCAAAAATTTTATGCAATAATGCAGTACTATAATTTTTCCTTAGAACTGTTTTTCTGGGCCAGGTGCAGTGGCTCACGCCTGTAATCCAAACACTTTGGGAGGCCAAAGCAGGCAGATCACAAGATCAAGAGATTGAGACCATCATGGCCGTCAGGGTGAAACCCCGTCTCTACTAAAAATACAAAAATTAGATGGGTGTGGTGGCATGTGCCCATAGTCCCAGCTACTCGTGAGGCTGAGGCAGGAAAATCCCTTGAACCCGGGAGATGGAGGTTGCAGTGAGCCGAGATCACACCACTGCACTCCAGCTTGGCGACAAAGTGAGACTCCGTCAAAAAAAAAAAAAAAAAAAAAAAAAGAACTATTTTTCCAAATATCCTAAAACTTTAAGTCATTTTTCTTTAGCTAAAAATTTCAATAGCCTCTAGATATTTGCTCAAAGTTATGCAAAGGCTATTTCACTTTTTGACATATATTCTCAATTCACTTCACTGTACATGTACAAAATATAGAAGACAATGACCTCACTTTATGGGCCACAGAATAAATGCCTCAAAGGTACCCATAAGTCATTAGTGTCACAAGACACTTGGATTTTCCATTTAAACTGCTCTTCCAAAGAATTAAGATAAGTGAAAAGGTAAATAAAAACAACAAAAATCATAAAAAAGTTTTAAGAAAATCTTTCATCATAAGTTCATATAAGGATACAAAAATACATCAAGCATATAAAGTTAAAAAACAAGATTTCTGAACAACGCTTGATTGTGATGTTGTGGTAAAACATGTATTCAAATGATGTACAAAAATATGTATTTCAGTAACATAAAGAGTTTAATATAAAGTTAAAAATCAGTTTTTGTAGCCGGGCGTGGTGGCGGGCGCCTGTAGTCCCAGCTACTCAGGAGGCTGAGGCAGGAGAATGGTGTGAACCCGGGAGGTGGAGCTTGAAGTGGGCTGAGATCGCACCACTGCACTCCAGCCTGAGGGACGGAGCGAGACTCCACCTCAAAAAAAAAAAAAAAAATCAGTTTTTGACAACCATTCGTGACTAAATTTCTACTATTTTTCTATTTGTATTGATCATTTTCATTTTTCTTATCCTTCCATAATTTACAAGAGGTAGATTTTCTGGTGTAATAGCTTTCACAAGAATTCATTTTTTTGTGACTTTTTCAAGTTTTATTTATTTTTAATTTTAATTTTTTAATTTTTTTTTTTTTGAGATGGAGTCTTTCTCTGTTGCCCATGCAGGAGTGCAGTGGTGAGATCTCATCTCACTGCAACGTCTTCCTCCTAGGTTCAAGGGATTCACCCACCACCATGCCCAGTTAATTTTTGTAGTTTTAGTAGAGACGGGGTTTCACCATGTTGGCCAGGCTAGTTTCCGACTCTTGACCTCAAGTAATCTGCCCACCTCGGCCTCCCAAAGTGCTGGGATTACAGGCGTGAGCCACTGTGCTCGGCTTCAAGTTTTAAAATTCTAAAGTATCTTTAACACCCTAAATTACAGGAATACTATCGAAAGATTCTGATTTTATTCTTTCACTCTTCCTGAATATCCAGAGACTGTTTTTTTCCCAAAAGCCTTCATTTTCTTAGACCTAAAGATATGTCTTTTTCTGCCTTCAAAAAAACTAACATAAATATTTTTGACTGCAGTTTTTGAAACAATTATTTTA
This sequence comes from Hylobates moloch, assembly GCF_009828535.3. NCBI lineage: Eukaryota > Metazoa > Chordata > Mammalia > Primates > Hylobatidae > Hylobates > Hylobates moloch. The sequence goes on along the minus strand of NW_026652286.1, from coordinate 70,812,626 downwards.
AAGTTATATTATTTTAGGATGTCTATTATTTCATTTTTCAACTTTTATTTAGATTCAGGGGCAGGTTTGTTACAAAGGTCTATTGCATGATGCTGAGGTTTGGTGCATGATTGAACCCATCACCCAGGTGGTGAACAGCAGCAGTTTTTCCAACACTTGCCCCCATCCCTCTCATCCCACTGCTGTAGTCCCCAGTGTCTATTGTTCCTATCTTTATGTCCATGAGTACCTAATGTTTAGCTTCCACCTAAAAATGGGAACATGCAGAATTTAATTTTCTGTTTCTGCATTAGTTGGCTTAGGATAATGGCCTCCAGCTGCATCCATGTTGCTGTAAAGGACATTATTTAGTTCTTTTTTAATGGCTACATTTTATTTGATCATATATATGTACCTCATTTTCTTTGTCCAATCTACTATTGATGAGCACCTACGTTGATTCCATGTCTTTGCTATTGTGAATATTGCTGTACTAAACATGTGGGTGTATGTCTGTTTTTGGTAGAATTATTTGTTTTACTTTTGGCACATACCCGGTAATGGGATTGCTGGATCAAATGATAATTCTATTTTAAGTTCTCTGAGAAATTTCCACAATGGCTGTAATAATTTACATACTCACCAACAATGTATAAGTGTTCCCTTTTCTCTGCATCCTCACTAACATCTGTTATTTTTTGACTGTTTAATAATAGCCATTCTGACTCGTATAAGATAATACCACATTAAGGTTTTGATTTGCATTTATCTGATGATTGTTGATGATAAGCATTTTTTCATTTCTTTGTTGGCAACTTGTATGTCTTCTTTTGAGGTATGTCTGTTCACAACCTTTGTCCACTTTATCATGGGGTTTTTTCCTTGTTGATTTATTTGTTCCTTTTAGATTCTGAATATTAGATTTTTGCTGGAGGCATAGCTTTCAAGTATTTCTCTCATTCTGTAGGTTATCTTTTTACTATGTTGACGATTTTTTTTCTGTGCAGAAGGTCTTTAGTTTAATTAGGTCCCACTTGTCATTTATATTTGATTGTTGCAATTGTTTTTTAGGACTTAGCCATTTATTCTCTGCCAAGGCCAAATCAGGAGGGAAATTTTCTAGGTTTTCTTCTAGGATTTTTATAGTTTTAGGTCTTACTGACTTTAATCTGTACTGCATTAGTGTTTGTGTATGGTGAAGGGTGGGGGTCCAGTTTCATTCTTCTGCATATGGCTAGCCATATCCAGCACTACTGATTGAATAAGAAGTCCTTTCTCCACTGCTTATTTTTATCAACTTTGTCAAAGATCAGATGGTTGTAGGTATGCAGCTTTAATTCTGGGTTTTCTATTCTGTTCTGTTGGTCTATGTGTCTGTTTTTGTACCAGTACCATGCTGTTTTGGTTACTGTATCCTTGTAGTATGCTTTTAAGTCAGGTAGTGTGATGCCTCCAGATTTGTTCTTTTTGCTTAGGATTGCTTTGGCTATTTGGGCTCTTTTTAGTTCCATGTGAATTTTAGAATAGTTTTTTTCCCTAGTTGTGTGAAAAATGTCTTCAGTAATTTGATAGGAATCGTGTTGAATTTCTAGATTGCTTTGGGAAGTATGGTAATTTTAAAGACATTGATTCTTCCAATCCATGAGCATGGAATGTTTTCCATTTGTTTGTGTCACTTATGACTTCCTTCAACAGCACTTTGTAGTTTTCCCTGTAGAGATTTTTCATCTCCTTGCTTAGATGTATTCTCAAGTGTTTTGTTTTGTTTTTATGGCTGTTGTAAAAGAGATTGCTTTCTTGATTTCACTCTCAGTTTGAATGTCATCATTGTATAGAAATGGTATTCATTTTTGTACATTGATTTGATATCCTGAGACTTTACTAAAGTCATTTGTCAGTTCTAGGAGAATTTTAGTGTAGTCTTTAGAGCTTTTTAGATATAAAATCATGTCATCAGTGAAGATAGATTGATATTTTCTTTTCCTATTTGGATGCTTTTTATTTACTTCTCTTGCCTGACTACTCCGAATAAGACTTCTATACTATGTGAATAGGATTGGTGACAGTGAGCTTCCTTACCTTGTTCTAGTTCTTCAGAGGAATGGTTCCAGCTTTAGTCCACTCTGTATGATGATGGCTTTGAGTTTGTTATATATGACTCTTATTATTTTGAGGTAGGTTCCTTCAATGCCTAGTTTGTTGAGGTTTTTTTTTTTGATCACATTTAGGTACATAGCCTACAGACGCTATAAAGCAACTGCACAATTAAGAATACAAAGCAACCAGCTTACAATACTACTACAGAAACAAAATCTCAAATATCAATATTAACCTTGAATGTAATGTTCTAAATGCCCCACTTGAGAGGTACAATTTGGCATGTTGGATAAAAAAAAAAACCGAACCCTCTGCTGTCTTCAAGAGACTCATCTTACATATAATGACACCCACAGTCCCAAGGTAAAGTGAGAAAGATGTAGCACACTAATGGAAAACAAACAAAGAAACAAAAAAGAGCAGTGGTCACTATTCTCATACCAGATAAAACAGACTTTGAACTAACAATGGTTAAAAAGGCCTAAGTATGGCATTACATAATGATAAGGGATTCAATTCAACAAGAAGACTTAACTATCCTAAATATATACACATCCAACATTGGAGCATCCAGATTTATAAAACTAGTACTTGTAGATCCATAAAAAGACTTAAACAACCACACAATAATAATGAGGGACTTTGACACTCCACTGACAGCATTAGACAGATCATCAAGGCAGAAAACTAACAACGAAATTGTAGACTTAATTTCTATACTCGACCAGTTAGACTTAATAGGCATTTACAGAATACTCCATCTAATAACCACAGAATATACATTCTTTTCATCTGCACATAGGACATACTCTAAGATTGACCACATGCTCAACCATAAAGTAAGTCTCAATAAATTTAAAAAAATCAAAATTATAGCAAGCATACTCTCAGACCAAAATGGAATAAAAATATAAATCAATACCAAGAAGATCTCTCAAAAACCACACAATTACATGGAAACTAAGTAACTTACTCTTGAATGACTTTTGGGAAACAAATAGTTTAATGTATTGCTACAATGTAGTGGTCAGGCTATCAGGTGTAAATCTAGGCTCTTCTAATATACACTATTGTGAGCAACTTATTACTCATGGTAAGCCTAATATTCTTCTCTGAACAATGGAGATAATAATATACTTCCCTTCGGATTTGTTATTAGGATTAAATGAGATAATACATATAAAATGTTTATCAAAATATTTTTAGTAAATATTAGTTCTAGTCTTACATTCATGTTACTTTCTGACTTATATAACTTTTGAATAATATTTCAAAATTTGATAAATTTTAGGCTCATTGAAGAAAATAGCTCTTTATTTAATATTTTAATTCTCATTTTGCCTAAATATACTCTGAATAGCATTTTTATTAAACACTTGTGATATATTTCTTACCTGTGCACTGTACAACAAAACAAATATGAGGTTTTAGTTGTATTCTTTCCCCATTCAATAATGTCCCTCCTTTAATCAACACTTTAATATCTCAGTGGAAAAAAGCTACTTGATCTGATTGGTTATGGATTATTTTAGTAAGTGTAATACTTTCTCCCTTCAGGCTTATATTAACTACTTATTTTCAGTAATTTGTATATAATTTGTCTGAGCTTGAGCTACCAAATTTAGAAAAAAAAACCACTGAGAAATCAAAGTGCATTTACTTATTTGGTGATGTGCATTACATTTCTAATTAGCATTTCTAGAAATAAATTGATTTTACCTGTTTCAATTGAATAAAGTTGATTATGGGACAGGGCCTTTTGTATATTTTATCATGGTAGAAAATACTTTTTGGTAAGCTCTCTTCAGTAAATAGCATCACCATGCAAATTTTGAAGTGTACCTTTTGCAAAGGCTCGATTATTTCATTGCATTTTAACATTTCTGATGCTCTAGATTTTGAGATCATTAATTTTATTTCTTCTTGAATTTAAGAGTTTGTAAATTATACTCATGCACACCAATTGCCTTTGAATCTTACTCCGTTATTACTGCATTAGACAGATCATCAAGGCAGAAAACTAACAACGAAATTGTAGACTTAATTTCTATACTTGACCAGTTAGACTTAATAGGCATTTACAGAATACTCCATCTAATAACCACAGAATATACATTCTTTTCATCTGCACATAGGACATACTCTAAGATTGACCACATGCTCAGCCATACATACATTTTCATACAGTAGCATCATATTCTACTGCTCTGCCATATTAGTTCTTTTAACTATGTCTTCCTACCTTAATTTAAATATGACCCTTCCCTTCTAAAAACTCAGTCCAAAAATCAGGTTTTATGCCAACCAGATTTGCATAGTCACCTTCAATTTACAAAATATTTATTAAACTTGTTTAGGCACTTATATTTTTAATTGTATTATATTCAAATTTAGCTAAGTTTCTGTCCTTGCTATTTTTATATTTTAATCTCCATCACAATACTTTTCAGTTTTTTGCAGTTTGTTTCTCTCTTAATTTGTTTTGAATTCTTTGAGGTATGTTTCTGATTCTTCTTTGTAACTCAATTTCCAGTATATATAGCAGATGCTGAGGGAAATTTTTACTGAATGAGTTAAGCGGTCTGACCATTACCATTAAAATTTGGGTTGCTGATTTATCTTCTAAATCTGCCTTCCTATGGTGTGTATTGAAAATGTCTTGGGATCCATCTCACATCCCACTGGCCCCCTTTTTGTACTAGGCATTGTCACCACCACTAGCTTTATAAAGATATAGCCATAATTTCCATCCGCGGAAGCATGCACCGCCTATTTTCTATGCCAGGGCTTCTCTGATCCACTATGCAGGATGTCTCTAGGAACACTCGTGGCACTCATATATGTGCAGCCTAGAAGCATGGAGAAGTGAACATATCATAAGTTAGTCATTGCACAGTAGAGAAAAAGGTGAATGTGTGATCCCGTCTTCGGTTACTCAGGTAGAAGGTAGAGACACGTTATCCACATTCTTTCAGAAGATTCTGGGACACTTGCGTTATTTTTCATTCTTCTTTGTTTTATGCTCCCCAGACTCCACTTCCACAAACTACAGCATTCATGCAGTCTCTTGTTAGATCTCCTTTCTGTGAGGAGAAGAGACTAAGATGTGTCCTCCACTTGCATACAGTTGATCTGGTACTGCTGATGATTAGGCTTCAGAAAATGCACCATTCAATATGTCTTTTTTCTGTCTATAAAAATGTCTGGATTGGCCAGGCGGGGTGGCTCACGCCTGTAATCCCAGCACTTTGGGAGGCCAAGGCGGGCAGATCATGAGGTCAGGAGATCGAGACCGTCCTGGCTAACAAGGTGAAACCCCGTCTCTACTAAAAATACAAAAAATTAGCCAGGCGCAGTGGCGGGCACTTGTAGTCCCAGCTACTAGGGAGGCTGAGGCAGGAGAATGGCCTGAACACAGGAGGCAGAGCTTGCGGTGAGCCGAGATCATGCCACTGCACTCCAGCCTGGGCGACAGAGCGAGACTCCATCTTAAAAAAAAAAAAAAAGTCTGGATTTCTTACTTCTATCATAATGGGTACCATCCCCAAATGTGTTCCCCTAACAGGAATTTTGAAAGTTTTAATATGTAATATTAGTTGTGTCAAGCTTGCAATGTTAATTATTTTTTTAAAGAAATATTTTCTCCTCAAGATACTTTTTTTGTTTTTGTTTTTGTTTTTGTAGATAGAGTCTTACTCTGTCACCCAGGCTAGAGCGCCATGGTGCAACATGGGCTCACTGCAACCTTTGCCTCCCCGGTTCAAGTGATTCTCCTGCCCCAGCCTCCCGAGTAGCTGAGACTACAGACGCTCACCACCACGCCCAGCTAATTTCTGCATTTTTAGTAGAGATGGGGTTTCACCATGTTGGCCAGACTACTCTCAAACTCCCGACCTCAGGTGCTCCACCCGCCTTGGCCTCCCAAAGTGCTGGGATTACAGGTGTGAGCCACCGTGCCTGGCCAATTTTTTAAACATAAGAAAAATTCTTTGATTAAAAATATTCTTTCTCACAGTGCCTAGAAGAATGCTGCCATACATTAGGAGTTAATTCATGAGTTGAATTAAATGTCAATTTTTGGAGAAATCCTATAAATGTCTATATCCTATCAAAGCCCCATGATTTTGGGAAATACAACTTTGAAAATAGATAATAAATTGTAAGTGTCACACAGTAGCTCAGACGATTTTAATATCTTCCATTTGGACCTTCATTAATCCTCAGAAGCAAATAAAAATTAGACACCAATCACATCAAATATAACAATTGCAGTGGAAATGTCATTGTTTTTTGAGCCACGAATTTAAGTTTTGTGTGTGATTTTGTGAACCATCACTATTAAATCCTGATTCTCCATTTCTATAATAGGGAATCAAAAAACTGCCTTTCCTCTTAGAATACTGCTCTTAAGTTCAAATGTAAAAATGTTTGAGAAATAATCGGTAATTTATATAAATGGAAATTATTTTTATGTGTAAAAGCCTTCCTAAAAATTTATACTTGAGAATCCATTGCATCACTACTTAAAAAACAGTCTTTAAGATGTCTTACCATATCCAGGTATTGCAAAACAAAAACAAAAACAAAAAGACACTCATACTTTTTAAAATTATATTTTACTTAAAAACTCAAGAAAGCCCACTAACAAAACTCTTAACACAGAGACACTATGGCAGGAAAAAAAATGACATCAGCTTCATATATATTATAAATATGTTTTAAATTAATAATTCATTTCTTTAATAATTTAAATATATAAAATTAAAGTACATTTATTTTATTTTATATTTGGATATTATGCTGCCAAGATTAGTTGCATGCGGTTCATGAACCATACAAGGCCTATCAAGACAAAGAAGTATAATATTTGTAAAAAGCACAAATTAAATTCAATAAAAAGTATACATAGAAATTATATTAATGTCTGTTTTTAACTACCTCAAGTTCTCTTTGGGAGTACATTGTGTGTGTGTGTGTGTAGTAAGTATAATAATAGACATGACAATAATTGTTGGATTTTTTTATGGATTTTTATTTAGTATTATGCATTTTGTTGCCTTAGATTAATTAAACTTTGTCACTATTGTTTTTCTTTTTTATTCCTGTAGGTCTATTTTTAAATACCAACTAAAAGAAAAAAATGAACCTTTTACAACAGAGTCAACTAAGTTCTGAGATTCCATGCCAACCACACTTAATTTGGTAACTGTCATTTTTAATGTTTCTTCGATGGGAAGCTGAGACATGAATGAACAAGTGGACAAAAGAAACACTGAATAAGCCCAAATGCCTGTCTGACCATAGGACGATAACTGTACAGTTAATGTATATGTTTAATCATGAGACCAAAGGTAATAAAAATCTACTAAAGGACAAACAAAACAATACTCTTGCTCACAATTGAATGTTGTAAAAAATTGGCATGTTCAGTTCTTCTTTTAGTTAGACTAAAATATGAGGTAAAAACCATCCATCATGTCTGGTAAAATTTGAATGTCCAGCTCACTAAATTGGTTGACAAATATGCTCCAAAATTAGACAAAAAGGAGAAATGTACAAGGACAAAACATAAGGGTGTTTATATCTCCACTTTCCAGGCACCATAGATCAGTAGAGTTTGGAATAAACATATATGTAACAAGAAAGCATTATATACATTTTAGAAAGTTAGAAAATGAAAAGAACATAAATCTTCTCAAATATCGAGACATGACAAAAATGTGAAAATTCGGGATATATACATGGTCATAAATCTTCACAAGAAATGGCATTTTTATATTTTAAGATTTTCTAAAAAGTCAATTACACCAAAGTGCTAGAGATTTTTAGTTTTAGATTACCCATAAATTGAAAATATGATGTTTTAAAAAGAATTTATAAGTAGAATGGCCTAAAACACAGAAGTTTTGAATCAAGGGAGAATGAAAATAACTAATCTTAAAACAATTCAAGATATTTATTTCCATCTCTGACAACTGGAACATTTCAATGTTTTTATTTATATTAGAAAGAATTATGCAGAACATATTTCTACCTTTTGTAGATTGCAGATTCCATGATGCAAAGATGACCTGGTCATTTCAGTAACTGAAATAACTAGTCTTTTTAAACTAGCACTCTTTCCAAGTATACTGCGTGTGTCTATGATATTCTTAGCACTTGGTCCTCAATTGTTATATGAGCAAAACAGAAGTCATCACTACAGTAGTACTCCTATCGTGAGATAATTTCTCATTAAATACTCAGACAAATAAGTTAAATCCAGGGGAAACAATAGGAGGAGGATTTTAAATGTGGTCTATATGACTCTAAAGTCCAGGCCCATAACTAGTATGTCTATCAATCCTGGAACCTGTTTTAGATTCTGGCCTTCAATTCTCTTAAGATTTATGATCTAATTTTCTTATTTAGTAAAGTGTTATTATAATAATCAAATCTTCTTCCTCCTTCCTATGTTTTAATTATTCATTGCTAGCTTTTATAGGCTTCGGTATGTCTATTTAAGACAAAATCAGATCTATGTTAATTTGTTGTTTAATACTGAAGTATATGGACTGAAAGAAAAATATACTCTACTTAGTAATGAAAGAACTTCATCAGGTATCTTGAAATTTCAAGGAATAAGTACAGAAGCAAATGAACTGGATGATTTGTAGAGCACATGCAATTGCATCAGGCTATAAGAATTAACAACAAATCTAATTGTGAGAAGTATAGCAGTGTTTTTAAAAGAACATCTTACAGATATATCTTACTTAGGTAATATAATTTGAAACATTTATTCATATGATAGTAGATTTTTATGATGCAATAAAATATAAATTAGAGAAAGAATCTGTAAGTTTGTCTAGAGTCTAAAACAATCTCTAATGGATGCTGGGCTTAATATCTAGGTGATGGGATGATCTGTGTAGCAAACCACCATGGCACATGTTTTCCTATGTAACAAACCTGCACATCTTGCACATGTATGCCTGAACTTAAAATAAAAATTGGAATTTTAAAAAATAAATAAATTGAAAGTATAACATGAACACAATTAAAGAAAAAGAACTCATCTTTGGTAACGACATGAGAAAAATACTGTCCTATAAGCAAATACACATTTGGAAGTTTAAGTAATTAAAACATAGATACATCTATCATTAAGTAAAGTTCATTTAATGTGCACTGCACATTTGTTTTCTTGATAGAATCATTAGGCTGTTTTCCTTTCATTAAAAATGTTGCAACAAATTTTGTAGAAAAACCTTTAATTCACAGCATTAAGTGCTTATTATTACTTTGAAACATATTGGGCTTACAGCCGGGCGCGGTGGCTCACGCCTGTAATCCCAGCACTTTAGGATGCCGAGGCGGGCGGATCACGAGGTCAGGAGATCGAGACCATCCTGGCTAACACGGTGAAACCCCGTCTCAACTAAAAAAAATACAAAAAATTTAGCCGGGCACAGTGGCGGGCGCCTGTAGTCCCAGCTACTCGGGAGGCTGAGGCAGGAGAATGGCATGAATCCGGGAGGCGGAGCTTGCAGTGAGCCGAGATAGTGCCACTGCAGTCTGGCCTGGGCGAAAGAGCGAGACTCCATCACACACACACACACACACACACAAAAAAAAGAAACATCTACGATAAAATATATAGTTGATTCTTTTTTCTTTTGAATATAAATATTGATTAAGGCTTGCAGGAGAAGGTAATGTGTATGTCTAACAATCTGATCTAAAGTTGTAGAAGTACATCTACTTTAAAATAGGGAGATAGTGATGTCTGAAATATTAAATCTTAAAAAGAAAAAAGTCATGGTGTTCTAAAAGAGGCAATGGAATCTCTTCTTTTCCTGTCTTTCATAAGAAGAAACTTGAACATGACTGCAATTAAATGGAGTTCATAAATACTTAAGATGTTGAAAGAAATTTGGTCTTCATGAGTTTTGCTCAGACAGGTAGGGGTGAAGAAGAGCACTTTTGAAACCAAACATGGAATCTATGTTTAATGCATTGAGCATTTTACTTAGATGCGCAGATATTGTATTTTGGAAAGCACTACAGGTTCACATATAATGGATATTCAATTATAAGCTTTAAGAATTAATTATGTGAATGTGTTTCCTTTATGGCAAAGATTGTTTATCTTAGGAAAAAGGGATTTATTTAACTATATTAAAATGCAACAGGATGGGGCATAATGCATGCAGAAACAAATGCTGGCACATGCCCACACACACATGCATGCGTGTGCGCGCACACACGCACACACACACAACTATGCTTCCTGAATCCACAAAACATTGTTGATGAAATGGTTGAAATTATTGTATATATTGTGTCCATTATACATAATAGCTTTTCTTTTATTTGGCTTTAATAGCTTTTCTTTTCTTTCCTTTTTTTTTTTTTTTTTTTTGTCTCGCTCTGTTGCCCAGTCTGGAGTGCAGTGGAACAATCTTGGCTCACTGCAAGCTCCGCCTCCCGGGTTCACACCATTCTCCTGCCTCAGCCTCCTGAGTAGCTGGGATTACAGGTGCTTGCCACCACGTCTGGCTACTTTTTTTTGGATTTTAAGTAGAGATGGTGTTTCACCGTGTTAGCCAGGATGGTGTCAATCTCCTGACCTCCTGATCTGCCTGCCTCGGCCTCCCAAAGTGCTGGGATTACAGGTGTGAGCCACCGCCCCCAGCCAACAGCTTGTCAACAAAAGTAATTCCCATTTACCTTTGTCTTTCTTTTGCACAGATGTATGAAGCATTTATATTTATGTAGATTAGTATTAACTCAATAAAAAGCAAACATATTTTTATCTTTGTGTACCTTTATCATCTGCATTGTTAGGAGAAAACCTGCACTATTTAGTTATTAATGCTGCTGATCATTGAGCTAGTGTCAATTATTTGTTTTAAGACCATCTTACCTCTGGCATCATGTCATTAAATTATCTCTATCTTCAAAGACCCATTACCTTACCCATGCCCTGCACTAAAGACTGTATAAAAATGGCTTTGTCACGTATTGAGTATATTCTCAGCACAATTGGTTCAACTATATATTATTCTAATTAAGCTCACTTCTTAAAAGAACTCTGACATGCATTTATATCTAAGAAAGATGATCAACAAGAAGAGGAAATAAGTAATTTCTTAAAATATGCATAATTTTTAGATGTATTAATAATAATGATGACATATTCATTTGAGAAACAAGGTAATTTAAAGGTTCAGAAGGTCAGTTGTAGAATCATACTACTTAGTTTCAAATACTGACTCTACTACTTAATAGCTCTATAACTTTCTCTGTGCCTCAGTTTTCTCTTTTGTAAATTAGTTAACATACCTTATTCCATACAGTTTTGTGAGGATTAAATAAATTAATATATCTAAAAATTTCAGCACCCCATCTATTGTGAGGGCTTACATATTAACTAAAAGCTTATATTATTTTTATTACATAATAATTTTATCTTATTAAGTTGTACTACTTGCTAATATCGAATTTTATGTATGCTAAGTTGTCATAAAAATAAGCTGAAAGGCCGGGCATGATGGCTTATGTCTGTAATCCCAGCACTTTGGGAGACCCAGGCGTGTGGATCACAAGGTCAAGAGATCAAGACCGTCCTGGCCAACATGGTGAAACCCCGTCTTTACTAGAATTACAAAAATTAGCCAGGCGTGGTGGCAGGCACCTGTAGTCCCAGCTACTCGGGAGGCTGAGGCAGGAGAATCACTTGAACCCGGGAGGCAGAGGTTGCAGTGAGCCGAGAGTGGGCCACTGCATTCCAGCCTGGCGACAGAGCAAGACTCCATCTCAAAATTAAATAATAATAATAATAAGCTGAATGTATTTAGACATATGCATGCCCCCTTACTCACATCTTTCCCCAAATGTACACAATCTAGATATTATTTTCATACCTCTTTGAGTGTGTTTTTATACCTTTTTTTTTTACTGTCTGGAGTATTTTGCTCTCTTTTCATCTGAGAGAAAAAAAAAAAAGCAATAAAGCAAAACAAAAATAAACCTAACAAAAAAAATCTCCCCTTGGAAGGCAGTGAGGCAGGGCTTCATGTAATGTTTAACAGTTTGGACTGCAGAGACAGTCCAACTTAGTTGGATATTAGTTTTGCCACCAGCCAGTTAAATGATATTGGGCAGGTTATTTAAACTGTATAAGATTCCATTTCTACAACTAAAATCCAAAAAGTAGTAATAAACTTACTTTCTGTGTTGTTGAAAGATTCTGATGAGATACAACATAGAAAGTCTTTGGCAAAACACAAAGGAAAGAGTAAAACACTCAGTATAGAATTACTTCATCTTTCAGGACTCATCCATAAACTCCTTTAGAATATCTTCACCATTTCCTCTTTTCAAAACTGATTGTGCCCTTCTTTGTGATATTAAGTGTGTAGTGATGCATTTTCTCCATGTAATTCACAGTCCTTTTAACCCTTGTTTCTTTTAAATTTATGTCACAGATCTTCGTCTATGACATCCTTATCAATTAGATACTTCTTTGTACTTCTGGAACATAATAGGCACTCACTAAATTTTATTTTCATAAAAAATGATAAAGAAAATTTTCCTTTAAAATGGTTAAGTATAAAATTGTGATGCAACTTAAAGCATAAGTTTGGAAAAAGGTAGATACAAAGACTTAGATATGTATGTATGCATTATTATAGCAGATTTTTACATAAAATGAGGGAAATACCTTTATTGGCCAACATGTTTAAGGAAATACTGGTATTTTGGTAAATACTTTCAGTTATAAGGAATTATCATTGAAATGTTCTTTAACAACTACCTTTTTTTGTGTATAATAAAATTATCAAGTTCAATGTGTATTTTACATCCCACAATGTTATTTTATGACTAGTTATTTTTTCATTCAACCATGTCACAAATTTTTATTGAGGTATTTATTAACATTTTATATTTTGTATTATACAAAGCTCTAGGACAACTGCTTTGGGGAATATAAAAATTAAGTACGACAGAGTTCCTATCTGCAAAACTTTCTATTCAAATTAATGGTGATGATACTTGCATATAAATAATAATATAAAAATGCAAAAATCATTGTATTTTGTAAAAGAGGTAAATATAGAGTAATATGTGTGCTATGCACAACACTGAAAAATTTAGAGACCTTATACAGAAAATCACTTCAGATTTCAAATTGAAAACTGTAAGGGGTTTAAGAGGGTCTTCCATGGATACTGTTGGGACTCAAAATAAAAATGAACAGTGTGACCAGATGTTACAAGGAACTGGGAAGTTAGAATGAGCAGACTGAAACACTAAATTTCACATCATTCTATTATGTGATGGGGCAAAATGCAGAATCATTTAAGACAGAATGCAAGAGAAAGAAATGTATGGTTGCAAACCATGTAAACCAACCAGTACTGGTTATATAATTTGGGGACCACAGTGTAAAATTATAATGTGGCCCTCTGGTCAAAAATTAAGAATTTCAAGATAATAGTATCAGAGTATTAAACTAAGTATGGGACCTGCATAAGAGCAGGACCTTGTGAGAAAAGAAAGTTCCCTGGAACCCTTGGCGAGACTAGTGACAGGGGTGTGGTTCAGCTGCCATGTTCAAACCCCTTGTGGGAGGGGGATCACGCAGGTGGGCGGGTGCTGGGGCTAGGCGAACACTTTTGGGCTCCGGCCCTAGGACAGCATCTAGGGGTGTGTTACAATTAATGCTCTTTTAGCAGTTGCCATCCACTGACAGCTAAGTGTTCATCAGCTCAGTGGAGAGTCAGGGTGAGAGCCTTTTACACCCTGCCCTCTTGGTACCCAGGTCCTTGTCTGGCGTCCAGGAAGAAACAAGTCACATGGACTTGAAGGTAGATAACGTGGATCCATTTCAATACCTAGCTGCTATATCTTATTAATGTATGTTTTTACACTCTCCTTTTCACGGATGGTGAAAGCTGTGATTTAACTGAATGATGGAGGTGGCTCTCAGCGGAATGGGAACCGGAAAGGGGATGGAGTGGAAGATAATCTTCCCCTGAAGTCTGGCCATCCCCATCCAAACTCCTCCCCAACCATACAGCTGCCTCTTTGATGTTCAGATGCTTCGTCTCTCCTTCTCTGCTGCACTGCTTTGCTCCTCTGCCAATGGAGTTTGGGGATTTTATGGGTACAAGATGGGTGTGGTGGGCCAGGGTGGTTTTGGAAAAGCAACATTCAGCCAGGAAAATAGGGATGTGAAGTTCTCATTTAGGGCCACAGGCTCAGGCTTGTGAGCAGGGCCTTTGCTGGGGAACCACCCTCCTCTACCCAGTATTTCCCTGCCTTCTGTTCATAAATTTTTGCAAATCTTCAGGTCATATACCCATGAAGCCAGCTCTGGCCAGAGCAGCCTGAGGTTATCTATTCCCAAAGCTTATACGCATTTACATAAAGATTGACCTGAGGACATTTTCCAACACATAATCACCCCATAATATGTAGAAAGAAAAGCTGTTAATATTGGTGGAGAAGTGCAAAAACTGCTTAGGCTTTGCATTTCTCTGAATCTCAATCTGCAAAAAGACAGAAGGAAAAAAGAAGGAAGATGCATATAAATGTGAAATGTGGATATGCCCTAATATATACTTCTATAACAGCTCATATAAGAACATTTTTATTTGACAAAATAAAGGTAAATAATAATTAGTCCTTGTTCCAAATAAATAAATAGTTTGGTGAGCAAGAAAGATAAAAAAAAACAACAACAACAGACAACGTGGCTTACATTTTTTTTAAGCTCTATGATAGAGGCTGCTCAGAATGCTGGTAAGATAGAACAGAGAAGGGGACCTAACACAGACTTTGTGGGTAGGAACCTGAATCTAGAACCAATACCCTAAAGACTATCCTATATGATTTTATTTTGCCCTTTCTTCTCACTTCAATCATCCTTTTCTTTCATTCATAATCCATAATATCAATAATGCTTTGGTAATCTGATGGTTTCATTATTTGTTTCACATTCAGATTATATGACTCCAGGAAAAAAGAAGTTGTTTGTTTAGATGCAAGCAACTGTTGGGGCTCAGCAAGTACATGTTGGATGAGAGATAACTGAGTGAGATGAGAGCCAAAGGTCAATAAACGTTATCAGGGCAAATAGTGGAATACATAAATCCAAAGATTCACAGAAAATGTAAAGACATGGAGGGATGAGAAGAAATGATAATAAATAATAAATACAACGTAACTCACTGTAGCTGAGATACATGCATGCAGTAGAAAGGAGAGTGTAAAGACAACAAGATATGTAGCAGCTAGGTATTGAAATGGATCCATGTATCTGCCTGTATTCTGGGTTACAAACAACAGAATACATGTTGCTATCTGATTATTAGAGGAAAATTAAATGTTCACAGAATCAAGGAGCAACTGAAGAATCAGACTTTGAAAATAGTCCAAAAATAAGTCTGTTATTTTTTGTTAAAATGAAGGAACGATAACCTTTTACTTTTTAGCAGAAAAGTTCTCCTCAGTATGCTGTTTTTACTGTTCTAGGACAGATAGAAAACACTACCACTTCTACATAGTGCTAGCACTGTCCCAGAGCACCCAAATCAATCATTTATCTCCCTGTCACTTGTTTCAAATGTAATCTCAGATGTGACAGTTCATTAAATAGAATCTACTTCTCATGAATGAGCCCTAGTAACCAGGTATGGCAGAAAGAAAATAGCTCCATTTTGACTATTGTAGTTGGAGGCAGGGCATTATAGCTTATTAACATTTCAAACAAATGTGAATTAATCACAAAATTATGGGGGTTAGAGAGTCAAATGTGTGGCAAAACTGATTAAAGACCTTCTAAGGAGGTGATTTTTTTTTTTAGTAAAAACGAAACAAAAACCTGCACAACAACCATAACAGTAACAATATGGAAAGTCATTGGGATATTTCAGGTATGAGAGTAATATGACCTCATTTGTGATTCAAAATGATTACTTGAATATTATTGTGGAAATATTGGAATGAAACAACAACAAAAAAGACTTATAGACAAATAATAGGTTTTCATAGTAATTCAGGTAGGAAATTGTTGCAGGAAGTCAGGGACCCCAAGCGGAGGGACCAGCTGAAGCCGCGGCAGAAAAACATAAATTGTGAAGATTTCATGGACATTTATTAGTTCCCAAAATTAATACTTTTATAATTTCTTATGCCTGTCTTTTCTACAATCTCTGAACATAAATTATGAAGATTTCACAGACATTTATTAGTTCCCAAAATTAATACTTTTATAATTTCTTACGCCCGTTTTACTTTAATCTCTTAATCCTGTCATCTTCGTAAGCTGAGGATGTATGTCGCCTCAGGACCCTGTGATGATTGCGTTAACTGTACAAATTGTTTGTGAAACATGTGTTTGAACAATATGAAATCTGATTGTAAAACATGAGTGTTTGAACAATATGAAATCAGGGCACCCTGAAAAAGAATGCATAACAGCGATTTTCAGTGAACAAGGGAAGATAACCCTAAGGTCTGACTGCCTGCGGGGTCAGACAGAATACAGCCATATTTTTCTTCTTGCAGAGAGCCTATAGACAGACACGTGAGTAAGAGAATATCGCTGAATTCTTTTCCCAGCAAGGAATATTAATAATACCCTGGGAAAGGAATGCATTCCCAGGGTTAGGTCTACAGACGGTCGCTCTGGGAGTGTCTGTCTTATGCGGTTGAGAAAAGGACTGAAATATGCCATGATCTCCTGCAGTACCCTCAGGCTTACTAGGATTTGGAAATTCCAGCCTGGTAAATTCGAGTCAGATCAGTTGTCTTCTCTTGAACACTGTTTCCTGTTAAGATGTTTATCAAGACAATGCGTGCCCAGTGGGACATGGACCCTTATCAGTAATTCTAATTTCACCCTTGCCTTGTGATCTTGCTCTGCCCTTTGCCTTGTGATCTTTTATTGCCCTTTGAAGCAAGTGATCTCTGTGACCTACTCCCTATTTGTACACCCCCTCCCCTTTTGAAATCCCTAATAAAAACTTGCTGGTTTTGCGGCTTGAGGTCGCCATCATGGTCCTCCCAATACGTGATGTCACCCCCGGAGGCCCAGCTGTAAAATTTCTCTCTTTGTACTCTTTCTCTTTATTTCTCAGACCAGCTGACACTTAGGGAAAATAGAAAGGACCTATATTGAAATATTGGGGGCTGCTTCCCCCAATAGGACATTACAGGAAATTTACTAGGCCCAAGCAGAGGCTGTGAAGATGAAGAAAATATGTTACTGATATAAACTGTATGTCAGTGACTGTATGGTAAAAATACAATGTGATAGTTAAGAGCAATAAGAAGAATTCCAAGACGACTTCCAGGTTTCTGGCTTGAGAAGGAATGCGAGGTAGGTTTAATATCCAAAACTCAATTTTGATAGTTAATTTTATGTCAATTTCACTGAATCATGGATTGCCCAGATATCTGGTCAAACCTTATTTCTGGATGTGTCTCTTACAGTTAGTTAGATAGTCAATGAGAGGGGTAGAAGAGGGTTCTCCCCCACCCACTAGGAATGTTGGGTGATAGTTTAGCAATTATTGCATTTCTTCTTTTAAAATGAGAATTCAGTAGCCAGGGAGAGGCCATTTCCTGATGGATTACATCTGTTAATGTCAAAATGTTAATTGAAGGTAGGCCCCAGGGAGCATGAGTGTTAACAGACAAAATGGTGAAGATATTCTAGGGACACACTAACCTGGAAAAGGAAAGAAAACCTCTGATGGGTATGCATATAACTTCCTAAAATACACTGCATGTGCTCAAATCCAAAGCTTAAGGAGAGCACTTAGCATGCAGGAAGCACACCTGAAAAGAAGAATCCTGGAAAAGAGGCAGTCCTAGGATCAAGGTTAAATGCCCATTTTTGTCCACTTGGGTCTCTTGCAAGCAAATTTTCCTTTCTTTCCTGTTCAAAAGCCTTTTAAAATAAACTTTCCCTCCTGCTTTGGAACTTGCCTTGGTTTCTTTTCCTGCTGTATGCCCCTCAGTAGAATTATTTCTTCTGAAGAGGCAAAACTGAAGTTGCTGCAGACCTGTATGGATCTACCACCAGTAACTCAAGGTAACTCGAATGTCTGCCACCAGCAGCATGTCTGAGAGGGTGCTTCTGGGAGATATTAGTATTTAAAATGGTAGACTAAATATGTGGATTTGCCATCTCCTTTGTGGGTGGGCATCATCTAATCCACTGACAGCCTGAACAGAACAAAAAGGTGGAGGAAGGGAGGATTTGTTTTCTCTCACTCTGCCGGAAAACTTGAGTTAGAACACTGATCTTCTCTTGCCCTTGCTGCCCCTAGTTTTCAGGCCTTCATACTTGGACTGAAATCTATACCATTGGTTCTCTGACTCTTAAGACTTTGAACCATGCTACTGGCCTTTCTGCATCTACAGCTTGCAGACAGTAGATCATGGGACTTCTCAGTCACCATAATCATGTGAGCCAATACTTTACAGAAAATACAATAAAGCAGTATCTTGTTGCTTGTGTTTCTCTGGAAAATTCTAAGTAATACAGCAACCAATAGAATTTTAAAAAACACAAGATCATTTTCTCATTTCCAATATAGGAAGACAAAGCATTTGACAAAATTTATGAATGCTTCATATTAAAGGCAGTAGTAGAGATGAAAAAAGAAGCTTTATCAAACTGATTAAAAGCATGTATAAAAATTTGATAGCTGACATCGTACTTATCTGTGAAAGACTGAATTTTTACCAGAAAGATCAGGGATAAGATGAAGATGGCCATACTCTCCACTCTTATTAAACATTGGATTAGAATTTTCAGTCAGATAAACTAGGGAACAACAACAACAAAAGAGTGAAGACCAAAATTGGAAGGGAAAAATACAACTATCTTTATCTGTTAATTACATTATGGTTTATATATGAAATCCCAAGGAATCCATTAAGCAACTATTACACCTAATAAACCAGTTTAGCAAGGTTAGGATCCAAGATCAATACATAGAAGTCAATTGCATTTTTATATACTTCCAAGAAATAATAAAAAAATTTAAAAAATTCAATTTTGAAAAGCAGCAAAAAGAATAACATATAGAGATATAAATTTACAAAATAAATGCAAGACTTGTACACTAAAATGTGTAAAACATGATGAAAAGAAATAAAAGATTTATTTTCCTAAAAATACGGAAAGAATCCCACGTAAATGGATCAGAAGTCTTAATGTTGTTAAAATAACAATAATCCCAAATTAGTCTGCAGATTAAATGCAATCTGTCTCAAAATTCTAGCTGGAGAAATTTGGAAATTTACAAAATAATACAGGAGCTAGAAATAAATTATTTAGGCAGATAGTGAGGGCAACAGAGTCCTCAGCAGAGCTTCCCTTCTGAAAAAAAAAAAGCAGCCCCCACAAAACATCTTTTCTAACAAGAAGCAGCCTGAAAAATCAAGCTGCAAACATAGATAAGCAAACTAGAAGTTTTCACAAGGGAATGCCAGCAGATGTGCCAATAGAAAAGGGCTACCTGTGGGCCAGGCATGTCCAAAATGAAGGCTGCATCATCCCTTTTTTGTTGTTGTTGCTACCATGTGTACAGTAAGGAATGGGCAGCATGATGCAGCTCAGGCAGCGAACCCACCTACATTGTAAAAGATAACAATGGAGGCAGTCAGAAATTCATGCCCTAAGCAAATTGGACACCTAGTCCTAACCAGTTTTTCATGCCCTATGCAAATGGCACACCTGTTCCAACCAGTCTTTTATGCCCTATGTAAATAAGACACCATCTCCTCAGCAGCTGATCTATAAAATCCCCTGCATTTTGCCAAGGACTGGCAACCCATTTTTCTCTGACCCCTCTCTGCAGCAGAGAGCTATTCTCTTTTTTTCACACATTAAACTTCTGCTGTCCACCTGATTGTTTGTGTGTCCACATCCTTGTTTTCCTTGGCAATGGGACAACAAACCTTGGGTATGACGCCAGACAATGAGGTTGCGTCAAAAATAATCCTAAAATGTATTGTAAATTCTCAAGAACTCAGTATTGCTTAAATATTCTTGATATAGAAGAACAAATTTGTAGAAAACACATTTTCTAATTTCAAAACTGACTACAAAACTAAAGTAAAATACTAACACAAGAGTAGACAAATAGATCAATGGAACACAACTGAGAGTCCATAAATAAACCCTCAAATTTTGCTCGAATGATTTTTGGCAAAGGTTTCAAGACAATTCAATGTTGGAATGAACTGTTCTTTTAACAAATGGTGGTCACCTAGTATTAGAATCATAAAATACATACGTAAAAAAAGGATGCTACAAACTGTCTGTTATCTCTATCTCAGGTCTAGATATGCACATGCAAAACAATGACTCCAATCCCTACTCCACACCATATATAAAATTAACTTAAATTACATCAAAAGTCAAAAAATAAGACCAAAACTATGAAAATCTTACAAAAAAACATACACATATATCTTCTTGAACATGAATTAGGCAATGATTACTTAGAACCATTTTAAAACATAAGTAATAATAACAACAAAAATATAAATTCTTCCTCAAAATTAAAATGTTTTTGTTCTTCAAAGAAGACCATTAAGAAAGTAAAAAGGCCGGGCGTGGTGGCTCACGCTTGTAATCCCAGCACTTTGGGAGGCCGAGGCGGGTGGATCACGAGGTCAGGAGATCGAGACCACGGTGAAACCCCGTCTCTACTAAAAAATACAAAAAATTAGCCGGGCGTGGTGGCGGGCGCCTGTAGTCCCAGCTCCTCGGAGAGGCTGAGGCAGGAGAATGGCGTGAACCCGGGAGGCGGAGCTTGCAGTGAGCCGAGATCGCGCCACTGCACTCCAGCCTGGGCGACAGAGCGAGACTCTGTCTCCAAAAAAAAAAAAAAAAAGAAAGTAAAAAGACAACCTACTAATTTGGAGAAAATATTTGAAAAGCATTTCTGTTAAGGAACTTTTATGTAGAATATATAAAGGATTCTTTGAATTAAATAATAATAAAATGAAAAAATAAGCGTGCTATCTGAATAGTCATTTCTCAAAAGAAGATATGAAAATGGTCAATAAGCACAGGAAAATGCTCAACATTTATTATTTACCAAGGAAATGTAAATCTAAACCACCATAACCTATCACTTCATGACCAGTTGAATGACTATATTCCAAAGACAAAATAGTGTTGTGAGGATGTAGAGAAATTAGGGCCCTTATACACCACTTGTGGGAATGTAAAATAATGCATCTACTTTGGGCAATAGTCTTGCAGTTCCTGTAAATGTTAAATGTACAATACCCTGTGGCCCAGCAATTCCACTTCTAGGCACATACTCAAAAGAAATAAAACATTACTTCCACACGAAGCTTGTACACAAATATTCATAGCCCTAATAGCCAAAAGTGTAAATGACCATCAAATGTCCATCAAATAATGAATGGATAAATAGAAAGTGGCTTATTTCTATAATAAAATATTTAGCAATAAAAAAATGGAGTATCCATGCATACTCCAACATGGATGAACCTTGACAACATCATTATAAGTGAAATACGCTACTCACAAAAGAGCACATGTTGTATTATTCTATTCATATGAAATGACCAAAATAGGGAAATCGTTAGAATCACAAAGAAGATAAATGGTTGCCTAAAGCTAAACAATGATGGGAAAGCATGGAAGGAAATGAAGAGTAACTGCTAATGGGTATAGAATTACTTTTAAAAGTTATGAAAATGTTTTAAAATACATTGTGGTAATCATGGCAGGAAGTCATGAATATACCAAAAACCACTGCATGATACAGTTTAAATGGGCAAATTGTATATAATATGCATGTATCTTGATGAAGCTGTTACTAAAGAAGAAAGAGCCTGTAGTCCCAGCTACTCAGGAAGCTGAGATGGGAGTTTTGCTTGAGCCCAGTAGTTCAAGATCAGCCTGGAAAACAGTGGGACCCTCTCTAAAAAAAGAACAGAAGTGGTCACCTAGTATTAGAATCATAAAATACATACTTAAAAAAAAGGATGCTACAAACTGTCTGTTATCTCTATCTCAATTAATATTTACACTTTAGAATATGAGGAAAAATTTTATTAGTAAAATAGAGTAGCCTGTTAATCAACATAGTAAGTATTAGAAAGAAGCTGTTTGTGAAGTTAATGTAATTTATAAATGTAGATTGTAAAAATATATTTGTGATGCTCTTGTCAGAGGCATTTGAACCAGAGTGACTCCATCTTGAATAGGGGCTGGGTAAAAATAGAGGCTGAGACCTACTGAGTTGCATTTGTAGGAGGTTAGACATTCTAACTCACGGGATGAGATAGGAGGTCGGAATAAGATACAGGTCAAGAAGACCTTGCTGATAAAACAGGTTGCAATAAAGAATCTGACCAAAACCAAGATGTTGAAGAAAGTGACCTCTAGTGATCCTCACTGCTCATTATATGTTAATTCTAATTCATTAGCATGCTAAAAAAAACTCTCCAACCAATGCCATGACAGTTTATAAATGCCACGGCAATATCAGGAAGTTGCCCTATATGGTCTAAAAAGGGAAGGAGCCCTCAGATCAGGGAATTGACCACTCCTTTACTGGAAAAACTCATGAATAGTCTACACCTTGTTTAGCACATAATCAAAAAATAACCATTAAAATTGCAAACCGGAAGCCCTTTGGACCGCTCTGCCTATGGAGCAGCCAGTCTTTATTCCTTTACTTTCTTAATAAACTTGCTTTCACTTTACTCTATGGTTTTTGCCTTGAATTCTTTCTCACGTGAGATCCAAGAAGTATTCTTTGTTCGAGTAACACTCTAAGTGTTACATAAATTTAACAATTTAAAAAATCTTTATGAAACCTATACAGTTACTTGTGGGAGTGAGCTCTGAAGGCTTGATACTTAAATGTTCCTGGATCTAGCTACTTATTTAAGAGGTTTTCTTATTTCCTGTTTCACAATATAAATATAATTGATTGAATTTGTCTTGTAAATGTTCTCCTTTCTGACTTAAGTACACCTTTCTGATAGGTGGTGGTCTATGATCCCAAAAAATAGAGGACAAATAGATGTTTGTTCAATAAAGTGCTACATATTGAGGCAAAACTTCTTCTGAGACTTGCTTTTATTTCAATCTTCTTATATGGTAGAATAGCAATCTACCTCAAAATATATTGAAGGCAATCACTGTCTATTGTCAAATAAAATTATAAGAGACCATTGCTCTCAACTGATTTCTTGCACTAGGCTCCAACAGACCAAACCAAACTAAAATGGAAACACTTATGAATTTTGATGTAATCAAGCTGAAACTTCAAAACAAAAGACAAATCCTAAAACAGACTAGTCTTTTTTATTCTGTCTAATAATACAAGGTTCCAACATAATAAAGAAGTCACCTCCGTGCTAACCCTCAAAAAAAAGTAACCTGAAATAACCAATCAGTTTTTGTTGTTCTGTTCCTTTGTTTCCACCTAACAAAACCTACTGTTTTGCTGTTTCTTGGTGAGAGCTGAGACCAAATATGTCCAGTATGATGGTGACAGAGTGACATCAATGCCTAAAATTTTAGTTAATCTTTCAAAATTGAGAGATTGACCAAAAGGGAAAAATTGTTAAATTTTAATTTAGCCTAACATTGCCTCCTTACATATTTTAAGTTCTGCCTAAAGATTTATCCATACGTAACAAGATATAACCTAAATAGATACATAAACAGACTAGAACATACTCTTATACCAATCCCAGAGTTTTATCCAATCATAGGAAGTCAACTGTTTAAACCATGTTTCAAATAAGACAGATGCTGAGCTATAACCAATCCAATTATTTCTATATCCCACTTTTCCTTTTTATATGTCACTTTCCTTCTGTCTATAAATGTTATCCAACCATGTGGCAGCCTCAGAGTCACTCTAAACCTATGGTGGTTCCCAGGGCTGCCTGATTCACAAATCATTGTATTAGTTCATTTTCATGCTGCTGATAAAGACATACCTGAGACTAGGCAATTTACAAAAGAAAGAGATTTATTGGGCTTACAGTTCCACAAGCTGGGGAGGCATCACATTCATGATGGAAGATGAAAGGCACATTTCACATGGCAGCAGACAAGAGAGGGCTTGTGCAGGGAAACTCCCATTTTTAAACCATCAGATCTCATGAGACTCATTCACTATCACAAGAACAGCATAGGAAAGACCTGCCCCCATAATTCAATCACCTCCCACTGGGTTCCTCCAAAATATGTGGGAATTGTGGGAGTTACTATTCAAGATGAGATTTGGGTGGGGACACATCCAAACCATATCATTCCAGCCGTGGCCCCTTCCAAATCTTATGTCCTCACATTTCAAAACCAGTCATGCCTTCCCAACAGTCCCTGAAAGTCTTAACTAATTTCAGCATTAACCCACAAGTCCATAGTCCAAATTCTCATCTGAGACAAGGCAAGTCCCTTCCACCTATGAACCTGTAAAATCAAAGGCAAGTTAGTTACTTCCTAGATACAATGGGGATATAATCATTGGGTAAATACACCCATTCCAAATGTAAAAAAAAAAAAAAAAATTGGCCAAAACAAACGAACTACAGGCCCCATGCAAGTCTGAAATCCAGCAGGGCAGTGAAATCTTAAAGCTCCAAAATGATCTCCTTTGACTCTATGTCTCATGCAGGTCATGCTGATGCAAGAGGTGGGTTCCCATGGTCTTGGGCAGCTCCGCCCCTTGGCTTTGCAGGGTACAGCCTCCCTCCTGGCTGCTTTCACAAGCAGGCATTGTCAGTGGCTTTTCCAGGCACATGATGCAAGCTGTCAGTGGATCTACCATTGCAGGGTCTGGAGGACAGAGGCCATCTTCTCATAGCTGCACTAGACAGTGCCCCAGTAGGGACTCTTTGTAGGGGCTCCAACTCCACATTTCCCTCCTGCACTGCCCTAACAGAGGTTCTCCATGAGAGCCCTGCTCCTGCAGCAAACTTCTGTCTGGACATCCAGGTGTTTCCATACATCCTTTGAAATCTAGGTGGAGGTACCCAAACCCCAATTCTTGACTTCTGTGCACTAGCAGACTCAACACTATGTGGAAGCTGCCAATACTTGATGCTTGCACCCACTGAAGCCACGGCCTGAGCTCTATGTTGGCTCCTTTCAGCCATGGCTGGAGTGGCTGGGACACAAGGCACCAAGTCCCCAGGCTGCACACAGCACAGGGACCCTGGGCCCAGCCCCCAAAAGACACTTTTTCCTCCTAGGCCTCTGGGCCTGTGATGGGATGGGCTGCTGTGAAGACCTCTGACATGCCCTGGAGACATTTCCCCATTGACTAGGGGATTAACATTCAGCTCCTCATTACTTATGCTAATTTCTGCAGCTAGCTTGAATTTCTTTTTTTTTTTTTTTTTTTTCACTGTTCAAGGTTTATTGGGGGTTTTAGTTGGTATAACACTTGGATAGTTGGTTGCATTGTTTATATGTAGATCTTTTTACGTTATATGGTAATGTACACTACTGATATAGTTCACAAAATAAGATCCTTTGGAAGAATTATGCACAAGACATATGATATTGGATTTACACACTGGATCCCAGGATATGACTGATTGGGAAAAAATGTTGGACTAGGCATGTTCAGTGAAGGAGCCAGGAAGTTATGTAACACACGGTAAACATCCACCTGGCTCAAGGGGCAAATGCAGCACGTACAGCATTGGCAGTGGTGTGTCAGAGGTGGCAGAACTATTTCACACTCACCAGTTTAGGACTACACACGATTAACACCATCCAGCATCACGATATAGCTGTGGATTTTACAAACCATTCCTATTTCTAACTTCAGGAGTTGATGTTTTTCCCAGTCCATCTTAAAATATTACTGCTTTAATCATAGATCAGATAAAAAGGACAACATGCACAACCTCCAACTAGAATCCTGTTGTAGCCTAGACAGTGAAATGATATGACATCAGAAGACTTTAAAATTGCAGCTCCTTTTGGATCCCCCAAAGTGTATCTGCACTCTTCTTCAAATGGGCCTCTTCCTCAGAAGTCAGAGTCACCTTCACAAGGTCTGAGATTCCATTCTGTCCCAAAATGCAAGGAACACTAAGGAAGACATCATCCTTTATTCCATAAAGACCCTTAATCATGGTGGAAACTGGGTGCACCCGCCTAAGATTCTTCATTATACTCTCTGCCAAATCTGCTACAGAGAGTCCAATGGCCCAGGATGTGTAGCCTTTTAGTTTGATCACCTCATAAGCGCTCTCAACCACCTGCTTGTGAACCTCTTTCCACTGTTCCTTATCTTTATCAGTCCCTAAATCTGGGTGCAGAGTCTTCAGAGAGACACCAGCAACATTCATTCCACTCCACACAGGCACACTGGAATCTCCATGTTCCCCAAGGACCCACCCATGACAGCTTAATGGGTGAACTCCCAGCCTTTCCCCCATCAGGTAACAGAATTGGGCTGAATCCAGATTGCAACCACTTCCAATAACACGGTTTTTGGGAAAACCACTTATCTTCCAAGCCACGTAGGTCAAGATATCCACTGGATTTGAAACAATAAGCAACTTGCAGTTTGGGCTGTATTTTACAACATTAGGAATGATGAATTTAAAGATGTTCACGTTACGCTGGACCAAATTAAGACGGCTTTCTCCCTCTTGCTGACGTGCCCCAGCAGTGATAATGACCAGCTTGGAGTTTGCAGTTACATTATAGTCTTTGCCAGAGACAATCTTTGGTGTTCTAAGGAAAAGGCTGCCATGTTGGAGATCCATCATCTCTCCCTTCAATTTGTCTTCGATGACATCAACAAGAGCAAGTTCATCTGCCAAGTCCTTCATTAAGATACTGATGGCACAGGCCATGCCAACAGCACCAACCCCAACAACTGTAATCTTATTCTGGGGGGTCTGTTCTTCCTTTAGAAGATTATGAATCAGCTGATCCTTGAGGGTTGCCATATTGGACTTGGAACCAAAAGGAATCGGGAATGCACGTCGGCCGGTCGTCTGGGGCGCGTGGCAATGAGATCCGGAATCGGCGTCAGCGGCTGCAGCACCAGCTAGCTTGAATTTCTCCCCAGAAAATGGGATTTTCTTTTCTATGGCATTGGCAGGTTGCAAATTTTCCAAACTTTTATGCTCTGCTTCCCTTATAAAACTGAATGCCTTTAACAGCACCTAATTCACCTCTTGGATTCTTTGCTGCTTAGAAATTTCTTCCGCTAGATACCCTAAATCATCTCCCTCAAGTTCAAAGTTCCACAAGTCTCTAGGGCAGGGGCAACATGCCACCAGTCTCTTTTCTAAAACGTAACAAGAGTCACCTTTGCTCCAGTTCCTAACAAGTTCCTGATTTCCATCTGAGACCACCTCAGCCTGGACTTTATTGTACATACCACTATCAGCAATTTGGGCAAAGCCATTCAACAAGTCTCTAGGAAGTTCCAAACTTTCTCATATTTTCCTGTATTCTTCTGATTCCTCCAAACTGTTCCAACCTCTGACTGTTATCCAGGTCCAAAGTTGCTTCCACATTTTCAGGTATCTTATCAGCAGTGCCCCAATCTCCTGGTACCAATTTACTGTATTAGTTTGTTTTCATGCTGCTGATAAAGATCCACCTGAGACTTGGCAATTTATAAAAGAGGGTTATTGCACTTACAGTTCCACGTGGCTGTGGAGGCCTCACAATCATGGTGGAAGGTGAAAAGCACATCTCACACAGCAGCAGACAAGAGAAGAGAGCTTGCGCAGGGAAACTCCCATTTTTAAAAATCATCAGATCTTGTGAGACTGAAAAGCACATCTCACATGGCAGCAGACAAGAGAAGAGAGATTGCGCAGGGAAACTCCCATTTTTAAAAATCATCAGATCTTGTGAGACTCATTCACTATCATGAGAACAGTGCAGGGAAGACCTGAACCCATAATTCAATGACTTACCAACAGGATCCTCCCATGACATGTGGGAATTGTGGGAGCTACAATTCAAGATGAGATTTGGTTGGGAACACAGCCAAACCATATCATCATTCTTTGCTAAATTAAACTCTATTAAATTTAATTTGTTTACTTTTTCTTGTAACACTACCCAAATAATCTAAAGTGTATGTAGCTAAACAAGTTTGGTTTATTCCCATAGATTGTAGATGGTCTAATTGAAGACTGTAGAAATCACAAAGATGCAGATAAAATACATAAAGTGTTTGTTTTAGAACCCAAGAGAAAAGAAATTGCTAAGGTGCAGGAAGTGATTATTAATGGGTTAGTGATATCAGATCTAAAATATCTCTACCTGGTTTAAAAGTTGGAACAATATTGATGCCTAAGTCATTTATAATTTTTCAAGATGAAATTAAATTTAAGGCAAGTTTAAAAAGTGATTCTACAAGTTTATATTTCTATATATACAGTCATATACATATATACATGTACATATACACACACACACACAAACATATACACACACACAGTCATGTTTCACATAACATTTCAGTTAACAATAGAGGGCATATACAGCAGGAGTCCCATAAGATTATATGAAGCTGAAAATTTTCTATTGCTTAGTGAAGATGTAGCTGCTCATGCGTTTGTTGTTATGCTGGTATAAACAAATTGTGCTTCTAGGGGTATAAAAGTACAGTATAGCATATATAATTATATATAATACATAATAATAATTACAATAAATGACTATGTTACTGGCTTATACATTTACCAATTTACTATACTTTTTATCAGCATTTTAGTGTGTATTCTTTCTACTTATGTAACTTCATATATACAAATACATTAATATATATAAACAAACAGAGTATTCTGCCACATAACATTTTAGTAAACAATGGAGTGCATATACGGCAGTGGTCTCCTAAGATAATAATGGAGCTGAAAAATTTATTTATATATATAATTAAATTATAGTTATATTTATATACAATTTTATGTATGTGTACACATACAAATACACACACACACACAAACATATATATCTGTAAAGTTGACTGTAAAACAAAATCAGGCAGTTTTCTAGAAGAAGGCATTATCATAGGGGACAGCAGCTCCATGCATGTTATTGTCCTAAAGACCTTCCAGTGGAACAAGATGTGGAGGTGGAGGACAATGATATCCATGATCTTTACTCTGTGTAAGGCTGGACTAATGTATGCATTTATGACTCAGTTTTTAAAATTTATAAAGTTAAAAAAGAAAAAACATCATTAGAAGAGAGCTTATAGAATAAGGATACAAAGAAAGAAAACATTTTTGTAAAGTTGTATGATGTGTTTGTTTTTTAAGCTAAGTTATTACGGAAGGTTTTTAAAAACTTTATAAAGTAAAATTTTACACTAATCTAAGGTTACTTTATTGGTGAAGACAATATATTTTATAAATTTAGTGTAGCTTAGGTGTATGCTGTTTATAAGGTCTACAGTAATGGACAGTAATGTCCTGGGCCTTCACATCATGCACCACTCACTCATTGATCACCCAGAGCAACTCCCAGTCCCGCAAGTTCCATTTGTGGTAAGTGCTCCATACAGGAGTGCCATTTTTTATCATGTATACTACATTGTTACTATATCTTTTCTATGTTTATATAAGTTTAGATACACAAATACTTACCATTTTGTTCTAATTACCTACAGTATTCAGTAGAGTAATGTGCTGTACAGAGTTGTAGCCTAGGAGCAATAGGCTACACCATATAGCCTAGGTGTGTAGTAGGCTATTCTGTCTAGGTTCGGATGAGTATATTCTAAGACATTCACACAATGATAAATTGTGTAATGATGTATTTATCAGAGCATATCCCTGTTATTAAGTGGTTCCTGATTCTCTCTGAGTGTGTGTGTTTCTATTAACATCTCAAGTCATAATAGGTTTTCATTATTTTGTATAAAGAAAATTTTGTGCTAATAGGTCAAGTTTTCCACTCTTAAAATGTTGTTTAGTTTCACTTCATCTTTTATTTAAATCATGGAGGAATTAAAATATATGAATTTATGATCTTGTATTCTACATTATAAAGGTCTATACAATATATTAGCAAAAACTGATCTCAGAGGAATAAATTATATTATCTACACAAGTTTGAGCAACTTAATTTGAACAAATGTCTCTGCCAAAAACAAACCAACAAACCTCTCCCAGCTTAAAGGAACAGAGAATTTTTATATTAGAACATTTTTTCTTAATGAATCAATCACATCTTATAATCAAGAAAACATACTAGCTGATCATTAAATTTTGAAAAGCATTTTTAAAATATATACTGTTAACTAAAGTAACTAATTCTGAATTAAATTTAGTCTTATTGTTTAATCTTCCTTAAAATCATAGTGGCCCTCTTAATCCAAAATATAATTATACAAACAAGGCTTTCAGTATGCACTACAGTAAAAAAGTAAAAAGAAACATGCAAAAATCTCTCAATTTTAGAATCTCTGTTCATAAATTGAGTGATGATGAAATTTTGTAAGATCACACGTACATTGACACAGCTCTTCAGTTAACAAGTGTGTGACTTCAAAGAGGTTAAGTGCCTGTTCTCAGTTTTATCATCTGGTTGTGATATTTGGATAACAAAATGGATTACATTAGTCTTGCAGTATACAATTGATTCAGCTCAGCCATTTGTAACTTTCTAATATTTATTCCATACTTATATGAGTACTGTCTGTTATAGAGGCTGCACCCTGCAAAGCCACAGGGGCAGAGATGCCCATGGCCTTGGGAGCCCACCTCTAACACGAGCACACCTTCAGTGTGAAACATGGAGTCAACAGAGGTTATTTTGGAGTCTTAATGTTTAATGACTACCCTGTTGGCTTTCAGACTTGCTTTGGGCCTGTATCCACATTGTATCTTGGAAGTAACTAACTGGCTTTTTATTTTACAGGCTCATAGGCAGAAAGGACTTGCCTTGTATCAGATAAGACTTTGGACTTGGACTTTTGAGTTAATGCTGAAATGAGTTAAGAATTTCAGGGACTGTTGGAAAGGCATGATCGGTTTTGATATGTGAAAAGGACATGAGATTCGGGAGGGGCCAGGGGCAGAATAATATGGTTTGACTATGTCCCTACCCGAATCTCACCTTGAATTGTAATCTCAATTGAAATCCCCATATGTTCGGGGAGGGATCTGGTTGGAGGTGATTGGATCATGGAGGCGGTTTTCCCCATGCTGTTCTCATGAGATCTGGTTGCTTGATAACTGTCTGGCACTTCCCCTGTGTGCTCTCTCTCTCCTGCTACCATGAGAATATGTGTCTTCTTTCCCCTTCAGCTTCCACCATGATTGTAAGTTTCCTGAGCACTCCCCAGCCATGCAGAACTGTGAGGCAACTAAGCCTTTTTTTCTTTATAAATTACCCAGTCCAGGTAGTATCCTTATAGCAGTGTGAAATGGACTAATATACCAAATGTACTGAATTACCAAAACCTATGTTTCAACCCTGCGTCCTTAATTAATTTTCCACTTTGCTATAATCAACACAATGGATTTATGCAATGGATTTGCCCAGTTAACTCAACTTGATGGGGTATGATTACAGGATTATCTTTTCCCCCATTCTTTTTCTGTAACAGTTTCATGTCAACCTATTTTTTCATCAATAGGCAGAGGATAATTTAATTATATCTTGATCATAGCCCATAATTTCCTGTCCATTTCAATTACTAAAATTTTATTCAGTTTTAAGCTCTAAACTCTTTTCTGGTTCTCAAAACATCCCCTGTCCTCCTCCCCTCATTGCTGATCAACTAGTCCTTCAAGTACAAGAAGAAAGGAAGAGGATATGCAATGCACCTCTCTATTCCTTTCCCCTCTAATCCTGGAAGAAAGGTGGGCAGCTGGATCTAGTTATAGATTAACTCTATATTGTTTTAAGTTAAACTGCTTTAGTATTGGAGGAGGCTTGGAGGCAGATGAGAGGAAAAGAAATGAGTCTTTCATTAAATAATTCAGCTGGTTGCTGGATGTACTGCTTCTTCGGTTAATGTGTACTGGACTAATGCCCCCCTAGGTAGCAGAGCACTCTCTTCTGGACCACAACTCAAAACTACTTTTCATGCTTCTGCTTGTGTAATATTTAGATTACCAGACTGTATGCCACCATCTCTGAATAAGCATTAAGTGCCTGCAACCAATTTTTGTAGCTCCTAGTATACCTCTCTTTATAAAAGATGTTTGAGCTACAACTACATTGGGAAGTGATAAGAATATCTTCCCACACATTATCTTACATGTGTGTATCAGTGATAATATGTGAGATGATTTTTATGTAATACATAAAAGAGCACTTACAAATTTTTAATAACATATCAATTTTAATACATATTAAATAACGTATCAATTTTAATACATATTAAAATAAATATAATTGGCATGGAAAACTCATGATTTCATGAAAACATTATTTTGGAATGAACCTAACTTTGAAAAGTAAGTTGATTTAGTTTCAGTTTAAAAAAATTAATAAAGTATCAATAGAGGTAGTACTTAAATATGACAAGAAGGTGTCATATAAAGATGACACGTAAATAAAAACCAAGTTTGTTTTAAAGTAAATCCAAATAGAAGACTTTATTATTTCCATTAGTAAAAAAAAAAAAAAGCCAATTGAGCTATTGCATCTTTAATCAGGCAAACTAGAAACACTGTTTACAAATTGAAGTTATAAATGCATACTCAATTATTTTACAAGAATAGACTGATAGTTTCTGGCAACTGGTGTGATTCAATACCTCAGGTTAATATTCAACACAAGTTTACTCTGAAAAGTCTATCATAACAGAGACACAGAGAGTGTAAAATGTTTTCTTTTAATCTTCCAAAATTTTCAGTTATAAAATTATCAAATTATTTAATGAGCTCTGATCAGTAACTCAAAGCTTAGTAGTATGACATCAACTCATTCTTATGGAAAGTGTAAGTGTACTTATCAATGTTACTTCAGAGGCATGAATGGAGTATCTCTGATTTGCAAAGCACAATTTCTGATACACCGGGAATACAAACACAAATAAATCAGAGTGCTTATCTTCAAGGGTATTTACAATATTACAGGAAAAAAGAGACAAGATGAAACATAATTACATAGAAGAGCGCAGTACAGAGGGCTGATGGAAACTAAAACGGACACATGGAATATAAATATTATTATAACATGTTCTGCATTTATTTTTCATTCCAAGATAGCAACATGAGAGACACCTATCTTGGGTATAAACACAAATGATATAGAAGAATCTAAGGAGTGCTGATAGAAATAACCTGACCTGAGTTTGAAAAATGACTTAAAATGGGTACATGTGACTTACAACAGATACAAAGGATGGCAAGACCACTGGCTTCAGGAATTCACATAGCTCTCATGGAGAAATAAAATATCAAATAGTTCTTCCTATATTAGGACAAATTAATGGGTTTAAGAAGTTCATGACCTAGCTTAATAGCAGAGCTGTCCAGAAATGTAACATTCTGCTTTGAGAAAGTAATAGATTCTGTAACCTAAATAGATTCAAACGAAAAATGAATGACTACAGAAGGATAGGCACAATGTCGTAGGGTGATTCAGGCAGAAATAACAGTGTGGTCCTGATGACTCTTAAAGTCTATCCACATGTTTGGTACTACGATATCTCAGTAGCAGAGCAGATAAACAAAAAGATTTTCATCTGGAGTTCTCATATGCATTTGTTTTTGGAATGTAGGTTGGCGTAAATACCACAATCTAACAGTGCCAAAGTAGGCTTTTTTGCACACAGTAGTAAATCATCAAGACTGAAGTGCACTGAACAAAATCACATAGAATGAATACAGTGCATTAATTTTATTGGGACGCAGATAGAAATAGTTTGAATTCATATGTTTATGTATACGTGTATGTGAATATTCTGTGTGGTCAGGAAAATAATGCCTTCTAATGTGGTAATGTAATTTGGCCACATACCTAGCTATAAATATTTAGGATGATTTAACCATAAACCTTGATAAATATAAGGTAGGTTCAAAATAAACTCTGAAATTTTCAAAAAGCACACAGCTTGTAGTACAAAGTATGAAAAAATCTGTGGAAGGACAATAAAGGAAAATTACATTAAAAACCATCGAGTGAGTTTTGTAAACCAGAGTAAGGAAACATTTCTGCCAAAGGCAACTGACCTCAGTGAATCTGAAATGTAATTTTAAAATACGTTTACTCTAGACAAAAGAGAACAAGATGAATGTCAGAAAACAAGCTATGTGACACATAATAAGGAATAAAGATGTCAGACTATTCTGAAGTATTGAAATAAAAATTTTATGTGAAGAATTCTCATAAGAAAGCAAACTTTGATACTTTGTGAATAAATAAAAGTGGATTGGGGGCACTGGTTCAGCATTATGATGGGGGCTATAGTTAAACACAAAGACATGTTTATTATATCAGAAAGGAACTCCTTGAGCACTTATTTGTTATAACATAAAAAATGCTAAAAATTCATTTTTGTACATCCTGTGTATAACTGATTTAACCATATTATGGAATGGTGTTATAGAAATAAAATAAATGTAAACAAAAACAATCATCTATCAAATAAATCTCACAGAGTTGAAGACTAAGAAACTTGGTAATTTGGTCTCTTATCTCCTCTAATCTCTATCAAATATGTTTAAATATTTTAAAAAATATATTATCATACATAGAAGAAAGATCCAATAAATATGTTTGTAAAAATATTGATGGAATGAACACATGAATCATTAAATTACAACTTTTTCATTTGAGATATTGATGACCTGTATCTTGGCTTGTATACCTGATAATATCTCAAGTGATTTTTATTGTTTTATTTTATTTTGGGTTCTTTTTTTTGGAAACAGGTTAGACTTCACATTAATTAACATTGGAATAGAATCATAGTCCTGTAAAATTTTTCCTTTTAGTTTTAGATTCAAGGAGTACATGTGCAGGTTTGTGTCATGGGTATATTGTATAATGCTGATATTTGAGTTTCTAATGATACCATCACCCAAGTAGTGAGCAGAGTAACTGAGATGTAGTTTTTCAATGCCTGCCTTCCCTCCCCTTTTGGAATCCCAGTGTCTACAGTTTCCATCTTGGTATCTATGTGCACCCAATGTTTAGCTCCCAATGTGAGAATATGTGGTATTTGGTTTTCTATTTCTGCATGTATTTGTTTAAAATAATGGCCTGTACCCTCATCCACGTTGCTGCAAAGAACATGATTTCATTCTGTTTTATGGCTGTGTAATATCCCATGTCATATGTGTACCATATTTTCTTTATCCAATCTATTGTTGATAAGCACCGAGGTTGATTCCGTGTATTTGCTATTATGAATAGTGCTGCAATGAACATACAGTCCAGTGTCTTTTTCATAGAACAATTTATTTTCCTCTGGGTATACACCCACTAATGGGATTGCTGGGTTGAATGGCAATTATATTTTTAGTTCTTTGAGAACTCTCCAACCCCTGTGGAATATTTTGAAACTATAATTTATTACTGCCTTTTATACACCTTAGTGCTCTTTAACAAAGAACGGTCTTTCCAATGTATTTTACTAAAACGTTCCACAGTAATGTACTTCTGAAATAAGAATTATTGAACATTTGCTGCAAGATGACATAGCATGAACCATAGAGGTTATAATAGATATTTAAGACACATCTCTATTCTCCACCTAAGGAACAAAGTCTTTTGAACACCAAAAGTCTTATAAACAATATGTTGTAAGTCTCTATGGTGTACATTGTTAAAAAGTGCCTACCTTTTCCAAAATTCTTGCAGAATGAAGCCCGAGCTTCATTTCCCTGACATGTACCCTCCCCAGCATTGATTTCTGCCCATCTAAATTTTTCCAGAGCCTGTTGGAACTCTGCTATTATAAACAAATAATCAAACATCTTCTAACTCGTTACTGGATGACTTATTTCATGGAAACTTTCCTTTGTTTTTAGATTTACTACGTTGTATTTGCTATAGGTGCTGCTCAGAAGTTGGTATCATTTTTCTTCCAAAAGATTATTCCTTTATCTTTCTAAAACAGAATGAGTGGGAAGGAAATAAGGATAGAGATGAGATACAGAAAGACAGAGACATAGAGAGAGAGCGTGAGAGAGAAAGAGAAAGAGATAACTAGGAATAGCAAGTGAAATTCATCTGGCCTCTTAGCATTCTTCTTTAAAATTACTCATTTGCATTTCATCCACACACTTCCAGGCCCATCAACATGGCCTTGTCCTCATCAGAACAGAGTTGTACCACTACTGTTATTTTACCCTTGGAAAAAGAAAAATCTTATGGCTTCATAAACCCAATCATCATAATCATCTGTTTAAATACATGAGCTAATAAGCCCTGTTGGTGTGAGTCCATAGTCCACGACGATGGAAGCCAATATATCATTGCTTGACAATCTTTATTCTTTTCTAACTTATTGTAAAAAACTTTGAGACCGGTGAAGAGATGTAAAGAATAGTATAATGAGCACCTGTATAATCAATATACAACTTAAAAATGAACATGAAATCAAAATATTTGGACCCTTCAGTGCAATCTTCTATCAAACCTTATTACAGCACCTACCTGCTGGAATAAATGTTCAATAGAATGGAGGTTTATTATTTCCATGATTTTGTAAATCCCATTTATATCTATGATTTATAAATTCCATTTATATCTATCCTAAGAGCTGTGCATGTTTTAAAATGCTGTCCAAATATTATAATGAATACATATTCTGAAATTATGTCACTGATATTATTAAAAATATAATCCTTACTTATACATGTAGACTTAGTTCCTGTGGGGGTTTACAGTGCTTTATAGTATTGCACTTATAAATATAGCACAGTATACAATAAATCTCTTGCAAATGGATTTTGGGTTATTTCCATTTTTTGATACAAACATGTTTTTGCATATTTTCATGTAAAGATGTAAGACATTATCTGGAGAATATCCCTAGAAATGGAACTGCTGTGTCATTTAATAAGGGAATGTTCAAATTAATTAAATATTACATGTTTTTCCTCAGAAATATTTAGTCAGTGAGATATAGGACTCTGGTGTTGTTTTTCTGCTGTATTATCAACACCAAATAAAGTGCTTGACACATGGTAGGAATTAAATATTTATTGAATGAATGAATGAATCAATATGAATATATATGAATATTGACCATAATGGTGACAGTCAAATCTACCCCAACCATTTCCTGGGACAAAGGCAGGAGAGTATAATGGAAGCACACATTCCATATATATGAATATATTAAAATTATAAGAAAGCTAAGAAGCTGTTAAATAAAACAAATTCTATTTTTCTCCTCTGACAACTGTATTTTTTAAGTGATCTGGATGTCCAGATACACAGCTACATTGAACAACATAGCTGTCCTAGTTCATAAATAGTTGCTCTGTTAACACTCCCTGAAATGTCTACCATTTGATCATTGTCAGGTAAGGGGTACACAATCAGGAGTATGATTTGCCCCCATGAAGTCATATCTAGGAAGGAGGCTGGTAGAGGCCCTGGAAATGGTCTGAGAATTTTTTGATAGAAAATCAAGGGTATCAGTTCCAAGCAGCCTTGTTTAGCAGAGGAGAGTGGTTGGTTTCAGGTGGGCACATTGTTGCTTTCTTATTTTCTGAGAAAGACATTGGAAAGAGAAGGGACAGACCAGGAGACCTCTTATGCATTATTGTTTAAACATCTGTGATAAGCAGCCATTTAACAAATGTGTTTAAATTTCCAATCAGTTTTATTTTTATTATCAAAATAATACTAGTAGTTCTAGTAATACAAAAATATTATCAGAATCAAATAAGTTGAAATGCCACAGATATACAAATTATAAGCACATTTTAAATTGTAGGAATCCACAAAGAAAATTGCATTTTAGTAAATATAATCAGTAAAATGTAAAAGAAAACTGTAAATAGCATTCACTGAAAGAGCAAAAGAACACAAAGGCAGCACAAGAACACAAAGATAGGTAATGTGGCAAACCACCATTATACTTGAAAAGTTGTTATTCTGCCATTATAATGAAACAAAAGTTATAAATGAAATAATGGTTTCCTCATATTAAGTATATACATATACATAGATGCTTTGAACAAAGATATATATATACATACTCTGAACAAACACTGTGTGTATCTATATTTAAAGTACTGTAATATAAATGAACTTGCTTCTTGAGCATTATCTAATCTTGGACAGACTGAAGACAATGGTATCCACAGGGGATGATGTAGCTAAACTGTTTCCACGTTTTGTTTTAATAGCATTCAGTGAGGAGAAATCATTTTTACACATGTATGTTGATGAGATTGTAATTAAAAAATTAGGAGATTTAATGTAATTTATCGACAATGAAAAAAGTCTGTTTTAACAAGTAATATTGAATCATTTATCACTACCAATTCCAAATATTTAATTTGTAAAGATATAATAAAATTTTAAATTTTTCAATAAAAGAAGCCCTGGAAACATAAATGTTCTCTATTTTTTAATGTACAGAAAATTTGAATTTCAGGTTTCTATAAATTTTCTTTTAACAGAAAATAAAATTCAAAATATTTTATGAAATTCGTAAGTCATTCATCGATAACTTCCATAGGTCATCACCTTCCTCTTTGATAATAGTTTTTGATAATAGTAACCCATAAAAGCAATCTAGAGAGAGTGTGTTTTCCTGAACTCCTCATTTTTGATTTTTTTCCTTTGGATCTTATTTAAAAAACCACCACCACCACCTGGCTGGGCGCAGGGGCTCATGTCTACAATATCAGCACTTTGGGAGGCCAAGGTGGGCCAATCACTTGAGGTCAGGGGTTCAAGACCAACCTGGCCAACATGGCAAAACCTCATCTCTACTTAAAAAACAAAAAACAAAAAACAAAAAACCTAACATTACCTGGAGAAAACCGAATGGATTTGGAGATCCCTCCAAGCCCAAACAAAAGAGAATTATAATAGCTTGACTTGTCTAGCAGCTACATGGACAATTCCTATCCTTACTGCTTCCTTCCATTTGACCCGAGGACTTGCTCAGTGATGAAAGCCCTATCCCCAGAGATTTTGTTGAAAAATGTTAATGACAATTGCTCAGCATTGCAGCTGAACATATTATCTGAAGTGGTAATATCATTGGGAGAAAAGAGACAGACAAAAATACTTATCCAAGACACATGTGCAGAAAGACCTGAGAGGGCACCAATTTCTCATTTCTGTCTGAGCTGGAGGCCTCTGTAAAAACAGGAAGTAAAGGCTAAGACAGCCTTGTAAACTCCTTGATCATCTAAAGCATGTCCCAACAAACACACACAGCCCTCCAGCAAAGGGTGTGAGAAACTGCTTCAGGTTATTTAAGAAATCTCTGTCCAGCCATTAGCAGGCCACTAAGCTAATCAAAAAGAGATTTCAGTGGCCACATGCAATAATGAATACAGTCATTATGTGTCTGGAGTTGGTTCCTGCCAGTGGGTTCGTGGTCTCGCTGACTTCAAGAATGAAGCTGTAGAGCTTCATGGTGAATGTTACAGCTCTTAAAGATGGCATGGACCCAAAGAGTGGGCAGTAGCAATGCTTCTCGTGAAGAGTGAAAGGCCACAGCATGGAACGGGACCAGAACAGGTTGTGGCTGCTGGCTGGGGTGGCTAGCTTTTATTCCCTTATTGTCCCCTCCCATATACCATTTCTGTCCTATCAGAGTGCCCTTTTTTTCATTCCTCCCCGTGATTGGCTACTTTTAGAATCCTGCTGATTGGTGTGTTTTACAGAGTGCTGATTGGTGCATTTTACAGAGCACTGATTGGTGCATTTTACAATCCGCTTGTAAGACAGGAAAGTCCCCTAAGTCCCCACTTGGCCCAGGAAGCCCAGCAGGCCTCACCTCTCAATTACAGAAGTTGTTCATGGTATTTATTAAACAAACAATTGACAACGACAATAACATAACAAATAGCAACATAAAACCCAGGACATGGGATCCTTAATTTCCACAGTTGCCACATTATCATTTAAAATGTGCAGGCATGCAAAGAAACAGAAAAATTTGGCCCATATACGGGACAAAATAAAAGACAATAGAAAATTTCCCTAAGGAACCATAGATGCTGGAATTATTAGAAAAGCATTTTAAGTCAGCATTATACATATGTACAAAGATTTCAAGGAAACGATGTCAAAGAATTATAGGAAAACATGACAACAATTTGAGAATGCCAATAAAGAAATTTAAATTATAAAAAGGGACAGATGGAAATGTTGAAGGTGGAAATTTCAATAACTGAAATGAAAATTTACTACAGGGGTTCAACAATATATTTGAGCTGGTAGAAGAAAGAATTGGCAATCTTGAAGCTTGATGAATTGAGTTTAACCAGTCTTAGGAACATTAAAACAATAAAGAGATATACAGTTTAGAGACCTGTGGAACACTATAAAGTGTATGCACAATAGAATCCCAGAATAAAAGAAGATATAGACTCAAAACAATATTTAAATAATGGACAAATAATTCTCCATTTTGATGAAAAATATTTATCTGCATATCCAAGGAGGTCGACAAACTCTAAAAAAGGTCAACTCAAAGAGAGTTGAACAAAATTATTGTTAAGAAACAAAGCCAGACAGTTCTAAAGGCAGCAAGAGAAATCCAACTCATCAAGCACAAAGGGTTATTAACATTAACAGCGGGAGTCTATGTCTTTTTTTTAGGTCTCTAAGAATATACTTTATGAATCTGGGTGCTCCTGTGTTGGGTGCATATATATTTAGGATAGTTAGGTCTTTTGGCTGAGTATGAATACTACTATAAGTTTTATTTATAATAGTCCAAAATGGGAAAATGGAAAACACCAAATGACCATCAATGGAAAAATGAATAAACATTTGGTGCTATACCTATACAACTGAATACTATACAACAATAAAAGGAAAGAACTAATAACACATGCCACAACATTAATGAATCTCAAAATAATTAGACTGAGTGAAAGAAATTAAATGACAAAAATGCATACTGTATAATTCCATGTATACAAAATTCTAGAAAATTCAGATTAATCTATAGTGACAGAATGCACATCAGTTGTTGGCTGAAAAAGACAGGGAAAGGTGAAAGCTGGTAATAATAATTGGCTACAAAAATATTTAGAGTAATGATATATTCAATATTTTAACTGTGATTGTTTCATGGGCACACACATATGTCAAAACTTCTCAGTGACAAGGCACGCTTACAGTCCCAAAAATTCATTAAATTTAGTCCTTCAAAAATGATGTTTCCTTCTCCTGCTCTTTCGAGTTATTGTTCATTATATAGTAATTTATATTTTTAGTCCTAACATCAATGTTGTATTATTTTCAACTACACCTGCTCTCTCATCTGTTAATGGCCCTGGTGCCTTAACTTAATGATAATTTAGTACCTATTTATCCAATGTATTTAATTAGCACTTTATACTTCTTCTGTTTTGGGATAGAGTATGCTATATGATCCTCACAGGTTTTTAATAATATAGTACATTAATATACTTAGATTATATTTTTGACTAGTAGGTACAATTTCTAAATATAAATGTTATTAATATATTATAAATCAAGTTAGTCATATTATGATTGTTTTTTCAGTCTCCTTTTTCATCTTAACATTCTATACTTTTAATGTTCATTAAAAAATCTAATAATTACCTACTATACTTTGTATTCTTCCTCTTTTCCTGGCCATTGCTAGGTACTTTATATTTACTATCATATTTAACGTTAATGACACTATCCAAAATCGTTATTATATCCTCATTTTATAGATGAGTTAATTGAGGCTCATGTACTTTCTCACATAGTATCAGAAGTCGGACACATATTTAGTTTGGTCTTATTTGAAGACCAATGCTTCTAAATTATGTTGTATTATTTTGTCATTTTAGCTGTTTGATGGAATGCTAAATTGTATTTCTACTCTTTAAAGCATATGCTTTCTCGCCAGATGATGTTTTCGGATAGTTCTCTCTGCTATCAGATGGTATTTTTCACATTTTAAACACCATCATCTTGGCTAAATGATCTCCAGAGTATTTTTCTATTTGATAGTTCAGTCACTATCCATGAGTTTTCCTCACCTATTTGGAAATTTAATGTTGGAATCTGATTTCTTCTGAAATTCCTGTTAGTCTGAATGATCCATTCAATTTCCTCATCCTGAAGTAGTTTACATACTGTTGTGATGGTTATTTCCAATACTTTCTGCTTTTACTTTTAAAATAGCAATTTGTAAACTTCACTCTGTCCTACACTTCAATATACCAGTAAGTCATGGACCATAGTTAAGTGACTAACATTTTTCATAATCAATGATGAAAATTATAAAATGAACCAAATATTTATACAGTAACTGTAATGTGCTAATCACTATTTAAGTGCTTTATATTTTTTATTTAATCTAAACTGATAATAAGTTTATAAAATAGGTAACATGATCAGCCCCAACTTTATAAATGAAGAGACGATATGAGATGTTTTACAAATTACCCAATATCACTCTGCTAGTAAGTGGTAGAGTCGGGGTTTGAACTCAAGCATTTTGTTTTCAGATTTCATGCTACTAAATTCTTTGTTATACTGCCTATCACTAAAGAAAAATGCATTTCTAATTCTGGGTTGTCAATTTCTCTTCTTTTCAAAAAATTATCAGTGCATTTTTATCTGTTTCTGTCACATAAAAGTAGAATTAAAAGGCTGTTTTACAATACTTTTTTCTGGAATTCTAAAAATAATACTGACACCTAACTGTAGCCTTCTGGGAAAAAAAGTAATGTAACCTTT
The DNA here is from genome assembly GCF_009828535.3 of Hylobates moloch. Lineage (NCBI taxonomy): Eukaryota > Metazoa > Chordata > Mammalia > Primates > Hylobatidae > Hylobates > Hylobates moloch. The sequence continues at coordinate 70,769,671 of NW_026652286.1, read as the reverse complement.
TACATGCAGATCCCAACCTGTCACAATTATATGTATTATATATTAAATTATTAGACTAATATCTGAATCTATTTCCTTTATCCTAATTGCGTCTTGACTGTGTCCTTACTGTTCCAAACAAAGTTATCAGGTTACTCCTTCTTTTACTTCCTGTTTACTTGAAACACACATATATAATATCCTAGAATACTATGCCAGAAAATACATATTCTTACCCTGCTTCACCATAATAATGATTATCCAAATTTTCATCTGACAACGTTCTTCTAAAATTGCTAAATTACCTGTTTGGTTTGGTAAATTATACGCAAATGTATCTCATCAATTCCTCTTTCATTATTTTATTTTCAATGCTGTTTTTTATTCTCCACTGTTAAAAAGTTGTAGTTTGCTCTGCTGATACTTAAATCTGTTTAAACATATCATTCTTTTAAAATTTTATTTGCATTATACTATACATTAAAGGTAATAGCCAAGTTTATCAATTCATTTTTCCAAAAACTCCTCAAATATTTATAGAATTCAATGTTGAGCCCTTCTGTCAGAGGGATGCTTCTTTTCACTCACAATCATATTGTTCTGTCAATTTTTAAACATTCAAAAGATTTCACTAAAAGATCATACACAACAAAAACAAGATGGGTGTTAAGAAGCATCAAACAATCCAATTTACACCATGACGACTTGACGTAAGAGTCTTCCAGTATCTGGAAACTAATTACATTACAGGCCCTTAATAGCTGGGATGTATTTTTCATGGAAATGCATGCATAACTACACAGTCTCCTTGTCTGAGTTATTAATACTAACTTTCTAGTTCCTGAACTATCTTCAAGAAGGTAGACATTTAACACCCACACTTCAGCATGTGCTTCTTAGACAACTTGACATTTCCTTGTCAAAACCAATCCCATTTTCCAGGACACCTGAGGTTTTTCCTCTCATTCCCAAGTTCAGATCTCTGAGACACACCCATTTCAAGGTAACTGCCTCTCAACATGTATTACTCTTTAAAAATTTAGAAGTGATCATACCCTTGAAGAACATATAAGATATTTAATTTTAACAAAAAATGTTTATATTATAAGTGAAATGTATCTACAGATATCTGAGAAAAAAAAATGAGACCATGGTTTAATAATTCTAATCCAGGTCAAATCCACATCTATGTGGGAAAAATATGTCATGCATAATATGCCTGGAAGTTACTCAAAAGAGCTTAAAAGACAGAGCTAGGTACTCTTGCAGCCTCAGTAAATTTTCAAAATGCTTCAGTACCATCCCCTCCTTATACTTTCCTTTATTTACTCCACAGTCCTTTCAACCTTTACCGTAGTCAGTCAACCAAGTAGAGACAGTAAGACCAACTATGCTCTAACATAACTGCAACTTATGACAAGTTGAGATTACCTGCTTAACATAAGGGCTAAGCTTTCTAGCAATATTTATATAGCACTTTTAAGATGTTCTTTTACATGCATGATCTCACCCACCCTACTCCAGTCACTTAACTACATACAGTTACTCAAACCTCATGCTCCTTTACCCCACTGGGGACTCTGAAAGATCTTGGGAATCCCAAATGTAGCCACCTAAGGCTAAAATGACTAATTGAAAATATACTAGATATTGTATTCACTAAATGGGTTTAGAAGATACATAGACAGTCTCTTTGTGTCTCCTTGGTCCCTCGCCCAAAATGTAGTTCAAAGCCTCTGTAAGATTGCATATGAGAGTAAGGGAAAACATTAAAAGAGCAACCTCATCTCAGTGGATTATGAAGGCATCAAATCAGATGTGATCCTCAGGATGGAGCAGGAAGAAGCACCATGGATTTTTAAGGATGCATGTCCAGGCTGCCACTGTTGACCAGGTACCTGACAAGTAAACTTCCAGATGAAAGGACAGCAAAGCATGCTTTGAAGATAAAGTGCACCCTTCAATGAAAAAAAAAATTGCCCAAGACAAGAAGCTATGAATAATGTTCAGGAAAATATCACTTTTGAACACTGATAATTTCTGTTCAATTCAAAGTTTTAATAATTGAAAGACTTCTGGAAAGAGTTTGAAATATAATTTAGACCTGGTGGGTTTTAAGGTAAACTACTCAAAAAAATAGGTTGCATAGGAAGTTGTTAGATAAGTGTACAAACTGTGATAGAAGACATAACAGGAAAAATCCTGGGAATGCAGCCACTGTGAGAAAGCTTTCAGCCATAACACAGCACTTACATATAAACTAGCAGTAACCAATTATCTTATGTACAAATTAATAAAGATCCACCTGAAGAGAAACTACACATCTGTGAGGAATATGAAAAAGCTTTCTGCCACAAGTCTGAACTCATTAGGCATCAGAGAAATCACACTAGGGAGTAACCATATGGGTGTACTAACTGTGAGAAAACCTTTTCACATAAGTCAGCCCTCATCAAACATCAAAGAATTCACACTATGTTTTTTGTAGGAAAGCCTCCACTCATAATCATATCTCACAGGACATCAGAGAACACATACAGGAGAAAGACCCTTTGTGTCTTTGTGCAATGAATGTGGAAAGTCATTTGACAAAAAAGTCATACTTCAGTGTACATTGAAAAACCCATGCAGTATAAAGACCTGTTGTTGTAGAGAATGTGGAAAATCCTTTAGTCAGAAGTCATGCATCAATAAATATTGGAGAACTCATACAGAAGAGAAAACTTATGGATGCAATGAATGTGGCAGTTTTCTACCAGAAGACAATACTTGTAGACATGATAAACTCATGCTAGAAAGAATGCCTAGAAGAACTGAAATATAATTGTGAGACAGCCTTGATCAAGATACCCAATTTCATTGTGTATTCAGGAATGAATCCTCAGGAGAAATTTTATCAATATAGAGAACTTGTACAAACTGTTTTGGCCTAAGTGCCATCATGATTTAATTTTATGAGGGAGATTATGAATATACTTTAAAAACATATGAATATACTTTAAAAACATAATCACTCTGGAAAGAGTGAATTCTGGAATGCAAAAGTTTAAAAAGGTATTATGAATGCCCTGGATGCTTAATACCAAGTTTTTTTTATCATTCTGATAATTTTCAAAGGCCTGCTTTCGTGAGTTGCCATGTCATCCACATAAGAAAAGAAATGTTTACTTGAAACCTACTTTATTCAACATTTTCCTCCAGGTCAGAATGTCTGATCCTGATGAGAAAGGCTACATGATCATAGATATAGACACAATTAAAAGAATGACAAGAAATACTAGACTTAGTCCATTTACGTTGCTATTACAAATTACCATAAACTAGGTGGATTATAAACTACAGAAATTTTTTTCTCAAAATTCTGCAAGCTGGAAGTCCAAGATCAAGCCATCCATAGATTTAGTGTCTGGTTCATAAACAGCTATCTTCTAACTATAACTTCACATGCAGTAGAGGAGAGGAAGCTCCCTGGGATCTCTTTTACAATGGTACTAATTACATTTATTAAGGACTTCTCACTCATAACCTAATCAACTCTCAAAGTCTCCACACCCAAATGTTATGACATTGAATATTAGCTTTCAAGATATGAATTTTGAGGTGAAGCAAACTTTCCAATTGTAGCAATACCTCAATACAATTCCAATAAATATATTTTAAGAACAGCAGATGAATGCTATTCAACAAAATACGTTATGAAAATAGTGATAAGAAGTATAAAGCATGATAGAACAATCACTATTGAAGAATTTGAAAGAGTGATTAAAAATCTAAGAATAAAAAATGCTGCATACCCACATGGCTTAATTAGTTCTATCTAATATTTAAAGAAAGAAGTTCCAAGATTATTTAAAATATTTCAATCTATAAAGTATAGCCCAAAATTTATTTCATAAGGTCAGGATAAGTCTAACGGCAAAAACAAATAGAGTTTTAAAAAAGTTCCAGATGAATCTTACTCATTATTACAAAAACAAAAATTATAATTAAAATAATAGAAAACAGAATTCAATAATATACCTAAAGAATGATATATTATGATCACTACATAAGAATTATCTCAAAAAGTAGTAGAAAAGAAAGGGCAAAACTGTCACTTTTGCTGATAATATGATTGTATAAACAGACTTTCTTGTATATGTGGAAGCTAAAAGAAAAATAATATTGTCAAGGTAGAAAGTGGAATGATGCCGGGAAGGATATGGGTGTATATGAGGAAGGTGTATATAAAGAGTTTTTTTTTAATGGGCACAAACATACAGTTAGATAGAAGGGATAAGTTCTAATGTGCAATTAGAGTAGGGTGACTATAGTTGACAATAATATATTGTACATTTCAAAATAGAAAATAGCTACAAGTGAGGACTTAAAATGTTCTCAACACATAGAAATACCAGATGGTGATTGACATCCTTAGCATCCCGACTTGACCATTCCACATTCTACTCATGTAACAAAATATCACAGGTACTCCATAAATATGTGCAAATATTTATCCATAAAGTATATTCTAATATTCTTCCTTAGTTAAAACAATTTTCTAAGAAGGAAGGGTACAGAAATCAAGAGCAATTTTCTGTATTGACAATAAACACCTAATAACATATATGCACTTCTACTGAATAAAAGGAGTCAAGAATCCTAAGGGGCTATTTTAGGGGATGCCTGCCCCCATACTATATATTACTAACTTATATGAACACTTTCATTTAAAATATTAATAGCTTTCAACATTTGCTACAAACATTTCTGCATTAGTTCATTCTCATGCTGCTATGAAGAAATACCTGAGACTGGGTAATTTATAAAGAAGAGTTTTAATTGACTCACAGTTTCACATGGCTGGGGAGGCCTCAGGAAACTTATGGTCATGGTGGAATGCACCTCTTCTCAGGGTGGCAGGAAAGAGAATGAGTGCCAAGAGAAGAGGGAAGCCCCTTACAAAACCATCAGATCTTGTGAGAACTCACTATCATGAGAAAAGCATGGGGGAAACCACCCCCATGATTCAATTATCTCCATCTGTTCCTGCCCTTGAGAAGTGAGGATTATTACAATTCAAGATGAGATTTTGGTGGGGACACAGAGCCAAACTATATCAATTTCCCATAATTTAGTTGTCTTTTATAACATTTTTTCATGTGTAGATATTAATTTTAGAATGCATAACTGTCACAGCATTCTTAGGGTGTTGCTTTTCCAGATGGAAACGTCTGTGGCTAGTGGTGCCTTTCCCTGAGTTTTGCTCAGGCCTGTTGGGCTTATTCTGCCCACTCAGCCAGGCAGGCTGCACTTGACTCACACTATCAGCCCAGATCCCATGCCTGCCAAGGGCAAGCCAGGCAGGAGTTGTGAAGGGTGTGTGAGTAAGTGAGTGTGGGGTCCGGCCACTGTGCAGAGCCAGGCACAGCAGCTTCTGTGGTGGGGCTGGCAGATTTAGGTGCCAGCACAGGCGTTGGCTTCATGCAAGGCTGTGGCTGGATTAGATGTACTGCAAGTGGCTTCCACTGTGGGCACCCATGCCTGGGCAAGGGGAACACAGTGGTACCCAGAAGCTTGGAGACACCAAGAACCACAGAGCCCCAAAGAGGGTGTTACAGCTCTAGCTCAGGGAGTCCCTAGGTCTGGGGTTCCCGAAGGACTGCAGCTCTTCTCTTCTTCTCATTGGCACAAAATGGAGGACACAGGGAGGGAGCATGTTTCAGCCCTGTTTGTGTTACAGCTCCTTGAGTCCTATAATTTGGCAGGTCCTGAGTTCTTATCCCACATCCAGGAAGAATGAGGTATGTGGACAACTAGAGGGTAAGCAAGGTGGAGAGGAGCTTTATTGAGTGACAGAACAGCCCTCAGAAGACCCAAAGTGGATAGCATCTTTCTGCAGGCAGGTTGTCCTGATGAGTGTCCAGCTCTCAGTGGAAAAGAGATCTGTAGTAAGTAGCTCCTTTCTGCAGGCAGGCCATCTTGATGAGTGAGTGAATCTGGCTGAGTCTGGGGTTTTTATGTGAATGGAGGAAGTGTATGCTGATTGGTCCATGGTGACCATAGGAAGGTCTGGAAAAAGTTCCATCTGATTGGCTGAATGGTCATCAATGAAGTTCTCATTCCAGGCTGCAGACTTCCCCTGGAACTGGCAGCTTGGCCCCCAGGCTTCAGGCCATCCCTGGTTGGAAGGTGGGGTTTCACCAAGACCCAGCATGGAGCAGGTGTCAGGAGTCAGGAGAGGATGGCAAGCAAAAGCAGGCACTTTCAAGCCTGCAGGGGCAGGGGGAGTCCTGGGCCCCCAAGAGCTCAGTAATGCTGCAATTGGACAGCTGCAGCTCTGGGCAGGAACATGGGCTCCTGCCCTGCCAAGTGGGTTGGGGGTGGGGCTCTTGTGTGTTCCCAGCTCCCATGGTTCCATGGAGTGTGCAGCCCTGGCCTTGCCTCCCCTGCTGCAGCTGTCTTCCTCACAGTGGCCTCTCCAGACAGGCTGTCACCGCCATCATAATCAAGCATAACTTTTACTCTGTAATGACTTTCATTGTTTTTAAACTTACAAGGGCACCAAAAAATGAAAAAATTCGGCTTTAATTTTATTTATCTTTCCTTTTCTCATTACTGTCATTTTATAATTATTTTCATTTTCCTTTGCAATATCTGCATTATTAAAAGTTTTGTGGCATGTCAGTCTAAACTCTAAATTATATTATTTTTTGTCAGTCAACCAAATTTTTACTATTTTTAATAAAACAAATTTCCCTTTACCTAATAATTTATACATCTTCCTTTGAAACAAAGGTGAAAATCTTACACTCCCATGTTTTAAGTTGTAATATCTGCTGTTAAGTGATCCACTTCTTACACTTGAATTGTTATTATTGGATTGGCTTACACCATTGCTGCTAGCCTGTATTTACCTCCTTGCTCATGGATGCTCACAACTCTTCTCCTTTCCATCTTTTCCCTCTTTCATTCAACATCAATCTTATTTTCTGTGTTTGTTTCCTTTCATCCTTTTTGCTTTTTGAGCTTTTATCAGCTCTGTGCTACTCTCTTATTCTCTATTCGAAATTTTCCATTAGTTTGGATTCTTTTAAAGTTAGACTTATCCACTTCTCACCAGTTTTGTCTTGTTTCACTCTCTCCATTCAATTATCTAGGTAATCATCACTATTTTCTATGGCCCTCAAAAAATATGAACTCTCTGTGTCAAGTAATTCATTTTTCATAAGAGTGTCTTCATCATAATAATATCTTATACAACATATTACTAATCCATAGGGTCTATATATAATTTATTTTTTGGTAGTTAGCGAGGTATAATTTAAATACATACATATACATTATTAGGCTCTTTGATGTTTAGGTGTATAAGAAAAGGGACATAGAACTGTATTTAATTTATTTTGGAAATAAAAACATGACTGGCCTCTATTATATAATAACTGTAATGTCAGAGGTATACATTTCCCTGAGAGGGGTTTAACTGAGTGTCTTGGACCCCCTAGTAAACACTGTTATACGTATATAAAATAGAATATTTAGAACTCCTCAAGATATTTCTATAAGAACAGAATGAGAAGCGAGGAGAGACAGGAATGAGAACAACTACATAGTAGATTGGTAAAGTTTACACTGTGTTACCCCTATCCTATGGTCTCTGAAGAGTTGAGTCTAATAAATTTTTGAAATTTTTGAAGTGTTTTTGTTATTTTTATCTGGAAAACCACAGGTGGGTTTGTTTTTACTTTTGAGTCAATGTACTAAGAAACAAAATATAAAGCTGAAAACTGTAAGTTCAGAAGAAACAAATAGGTAAGTCAGGAGAAAATAAACTGATGTAAACTAGCCTAAGTGATAGAGGTTACTTAGGAATGCCAGAGTGTAGAATCATATTTTCATCCCTGAGAGAGAACTTGACTGCTGGATTTTATCTGATAACGTACCAAAGTACCTATCATATATTCACGTTGCTTATAGGTATAATAAAATTCTAAGTATAATTACATTTACCTAGACATGTATATTTCTTGGTCCAATCCAACCAACATATAAAAGTAACCACTAAAATCTACTTATTATCATAACTGTTCATTTTCCACATGAAACAATTAACAAAGATTCCATTACAAAATAAAGTGCTTTCTAATGGCATGAGCAAGCAGTTAGCAATTTAAGTATACAGATTCTCTCAGAATTGTACTCCTGTATTTCTGAGAAACAAATACAATTAAGAGAGAATTGTCAGAGATATGTCTGTGGAAGCACAAATTTGAACTGAACAAAAATATGAAGGCATTTTTAATTGATTGAACAAAGTGCCAGAAGCCTTATTATATTTTCTCACAGAAGCCAAATAAATAACAAAGTGTTAAACTATTTCTAGCTATTTTGAGCAGTAGCACTGTCACATAACTATTTTATCTATTACTTTCTGTTAGATCAATGCACTGGTTCTTCTCACATAGTAGCAAAAATCCCAGGCATGACGGAAAGAATTGGAAGCTACAAATCGGAGCAGTTCTGAAATGGATCTGTCACTTGTTTAAAGACAATGGTTTAAATTCAAAGATATTTATACAATATGTTCTTGTTAGGTAAAATTTCTATACTATTTTTCCAGTAAAAATATATATACATCAATAAGCACTGAGCTTAATATTGATTGTCCTAATCATCAAACTGGGATTTTCTCAGTTTAGTTCTAAATATTATTAAGCAATATTTTTGCTAATTAAATTTTTTATTAATAAAGCAATGGCTTGAGTTTGAAACTCTACTTGGATACTTTTGCATTCCTTTGAAAATAAATAATATTCTATACTTAAGTGTCATTTCAAAACAGCTTGTAAACATTTATAATGTAAATATTAAGAATGGCCTCTCATTTATGCTAGAACCAAATAACTTCAATTTTCTATAATCCCTGATGCCTCAACTTATGTCAGTCTGGAACCAAAGAAGCACAGGTTAGAGCAGGGAAAGAAAAAAAACAGGCATTATAAGAGCACAAATACATAAAATAAATGGGTCTTTAATGTTTTTTCCCACATGTATCATCCTTCAAAGCCTATGGTATATCCAAAGGGACTTAATTTTATTAGTGAAGTATAGCTATAAAATATTTATTTCATAGCAATACTCAGTGGACATGAAATTCCTGGGACTCACATCAGCCACATTTGAAGCATCAGGACAAAAACTTTTTTAGAAACTCAGGACTGTATGCCAATTTTTATTCATTCAGATTGTGTTGACATGTTCAGAAAATAAATTAATCAATATTTTATAACTATTTAATGGCTATAGCTAAGAACTGGAAAGCTATACTGATACATTTAATCCAATTTTTTAAAAAAACAGATCTTAAATCTACTCACTTCTGTCCATTTTTACTATTATCCACCTTTCAATGTACTGGTCTTCCTGTTTTACACCACTCTAAAATTAGAAAAATTATATTTTATATAAATAAAATATATTATTTTATAAGCCTTTTAGATGTGTTGGGTTGAAGGATATGGAGGACTCATCTCCTTGAGCAAAGTAAACAAATTTTCCTCAATCATTACTCTAAATTTCTGTATGAAGTTACTATTCTAACAGAGAGGAGCTCAAAACAGAATAATCTTGCCAAACTAATGAATCAGATATTAAAGAATAAACTATTGGTATAGCTTGGATTTTTGAAACAAAAATTGCCATAAATCTTCTGAATAAAAACCTACTTCCACAATGTGGGTAGACAACAGAGTTTCAAGTCTCCAGAGTGAAGACACCTTCGTGAACATCATGAGCATTACACTGAGAACTCAGAAAGCTTACAAAGTTAGAATAGCATTATAAAGCCTTAAAGAATACTCTATACTAATCTTTTTAAAGAAATTTTAAAAGCCACAACAATGTCAAGCTGAAACAAAAGCAAATTATCTGCATGCCAGGTGAAAACTGAATGCCTTATTAAGACATATAACAAAATCTAGACACTAACCAATATAGTCTTAGTAGCATCTAACACATAATCACAAATTGCTGAACTTATGAAGAAGCAGGAAAATTTTATCCACAGCCAGGAGAAAAATCAGCCAGAAGAAACACATACGTTGAATTAGAGAAATTATGAAATTAGCAGACACAAAATTTAAAATAACTATAATAAGTATGTTCTAAGATTTGAAAGAAGGTATAGACAAAATTAGAGTCTGACCAGAGCAATCAAGTAACAGAAAGAAATAAAGGGCATTTGAATAGTAAGAGAGGAAGTCAAACTATCCCTGTTTGCAGATGACATGATCCTATATCTAGAAAACTCCATCATCTCAGCCCAAAAGCTTCTTAAGCTGATAAGCAACTTTAACAAAGTCTCAAGATACAAAATCAATGTGCAAAAATTGCTAGCATTCTTTAGACCAACAACAATCAAGCCAAGAGCCAAATCATGAATGAACTCTGTATTAGTCAGTTTTCATGCTGCTAATAAAGACATACCAAAGACTGGATAATTTACAAAAGAAATAGGTTTACTAGGACTTACAGTTCCACATGGCTGGGGAAGCCTCACAATCATGGTGGAAGGCAAAGAGGACCAAGTCCTGTCTTACATGGATGGCAGCAGGCAAAGAGAATGAGGAAGATGCAAAAGTGGAAACCATTGATAACCATCAGATCTTGTGAGACTTATTCACTACCATGACAACATTATGGGAGAAACTGCCTCCATGAATCAGTTATCTCCCATTGGGTAACCTCTCACAACAAGTGGGAATTATGAGAATACAATTGAAGATGAGATTTGGGTGGGGACACAGAGCCAAATGATATCAAACTCTCATTCACAATTGTCACCGAAAGAATAAAATACCTGGGAATACAACTAACAAGGGAAGCGAAAGAGTTCTCCTCTGTAAGGAGAACTACAAACCACTGCTCAAAGAAATCAGAAACAACACAGTCAAACGAAAAACTATTCCATGCCCATGAATAGGAAGAATCAATTTTATGAAAATGACCACACTGCCGCAAGCAACTTACAGATGCAATGCTATTCCCATTAAATTGCCACTGACATTCTTCACAGAAATAAAGAAAATGATTTCAAAATTCATGTGGAAATAAGAAAGAGCCTGAATAGCCAAGGAAATCCTCAGTAAAAGGAATGAACCTGGAGACCTCACATTACACAACTTCAAACTATACTACAGGGCTATAGGGACCAAAATAGCATGGTACTGGTACAAGAACAGACACATAGACCAATGGAACAGAATAGAGAACCCAGAAATAAGACCACACATCTACAACTATCTGATTTTCTACAAACTTGACAAAAACAAGCAATAGAAAAAGGATTCTCTATTCAATAAATAGTGCGGGGGTAACTGGCTAGCCATATACAGAAAATTAAAACTAGACCCCTTTCTTATACCATGTACAAAAATTTATGGATTATTTCTGTATAATCCATGGATTAAAGACTTAAACGTAACACCCAAAACTATAAAAACCCTGGAAGACAACCCAGACAATACCATTCTGGACATAGGAACAGACAAAGATTTCATGAGGAAGATGACAAAAAAAATTGCAACAAGAACAAAAATTGACAAATGGGATCCAATTTTAAAAATGAGCTTCTGCACAGCAAAAGAAACTATCAACAGAGTAAACTGACAGTGTAAATAATGGGAAGAAATTTTTGCAAACCATGCATCCAACAAAGGTCTAATATCCAGCATCTATAAGAAACTTAAACAAATTTATAAGAGAAAAGCAAACAATCCTAGTGAAAAATGGGCAAAGGACATGAACAGAAACTTTTCAAAAGAAGACATACATCCAGCCAACAATCACATGAAAAAAGGCTCAACATCACTGATCATTAGAGAAATGCAAATCAAAACTACAACGAGATACCATTCACACCAGTCAGAATAGCTATTACTAAAGAGGCAAAAAATAATAGATGCTGATGAGGTTGTAAAGAAAAAGAAACACTTATACACTGTTAGTGGGAGTGTAAATTAATTAAACCATTGTGAAACACAGTGTGGTGATTCTTCAAAGACCTACAGTCAGAAATACCGTTTGACCTAGAAATCTCATTAGTAGGTATATAAGTAAAGGAATATAAATCATTCTATTATAAAGACACACACATGCATATATTCATTAGAGCATGATTCACAATAGTAAAGACATGGAATCAACTCAAATATCCATCAATGATAGAGTGGGTAAAGAAAATGTGGTATATACACACCATAAAATACTATGCAGCTATAAAAAAGAATGAGATCATTTCATTTGCAGGGACATGGATGGAACTGGAGGCCATTATCCTTAGCAAACTAATCCAAGAACAGAAAACCAGAGAGCGCATGTTCTTACTTATAAGTGGGAGCTAAAAGATGAGAACACATGGATACATAGAGGGGAGAAACACACACTGGGGACTATCAGAGGGTATAAGGTGGGAAGAGGGAGAGGATCAGGATCAGGAAAAATAACTAATGGCTACTAATACATGGTTAATTAATTATTCATGCATGGTTGCTAAAATAACTGGTACAACAAATCTCCACGACGCACACATTTACCTATATAAAAAACCTGCACATCCTGCACATGTAATGCTAAACTTAAAGTTAGAAAACAAACAAATAAAAATTATAGAACAAATAGGGAATTTTGAGTAGGAAATGAGAATATAAAAATAATACAAACTGATATCTAAAATGGAAAAGCATTTAAGTGAAAATTTCACTAAATTAACTTGGAAGCATATTAGAAGCTGGCAAAGACATGATTAGTAAACATGAAGATAGGACAATAGAAACACTCCAAACAGTGTCATTCAGATCAACAAGTCAGAATAAAATGAATGAAGCTCAATGACATTGATATGGTTTGGCCGTATCCCCATCCAAATGTCATCTCCAATTGTAGCTCTCATAATTCCCATGTGTTATGGGAGGAACCCAGTGGAAGATAATTGAATGATGGGAGCGGTTTTCCCCCACACTGTTCTTGTGGTAGTGAATAAGTATCATGCGATCTGATGGTTTTATAAGAGGAGTTCCCCTGCACAAGTTTTCTCTTGTCTGCCGCGATAGAAGATTGACTTTCACCTTCTGACTTGATTGTGAGGCCTCCCCAGCCACATGGAACTGTTGGTCCACTAAAAGTCTTTTTCTTTATAAATTACCCAGTCTCAGGTATCTGTTTATCAGCAGCATGAAAACGAACTAATACAGATGTGTTGGATAATATCAATACGTGTTTAGTAACACACATATTAGATATGTATTAAACACATATATTAGACCAGAAAAATGAAAAGAGATGTTAGAGAAGAGAAATATTTGTAGAAGTTGTTGTCAAATGTGTTCTAACTCTGATATAGATCTCATATATCTATGATTCTCAATAACTCCCAAGCCAAATAAACACAGTAAATAACAAAATGGCACAAATTTCTAAAAATAAATTATTTTTTAAAAATCTTGGCCAGAACTATACTACAAGGCTACAGTAACCAAAACAGCATGGTACTGGTACCACAACAGAGACATAGATCAATGGAACAGAACAGAGCCCTCAGAAATGACGCCGCATAGCTACAACTATCTGATCTTTGACAAACCTGACAAAAACAAGAAATGGGGAAAGGATTCCCTATTTAATAAATGGTGCTGGGAAAACTGGCTAGCCATATGTAGAAAGCTGAAACTGGATCCCTTCCTTACACCTTATACAAAAATTAATTCAAGATGGATTAAAGACTTAGACCTAAAACC
>NW_026652286.1:70667313-70755817 GCF_009828535.3 Hylobates moloch | reverse complement strand
AGTGGCTCACACCTGTAATCCCAGCACTTTGGGAGGCTGAGGCGGGCAGATCACAAGGTCACGAGACCAGCCTGACCAACATGGTGAAACCCCGTCTCCAATAAAAATACAAAAATTAGCTGGGCCTGGTGGTGCACGCCTGTAATCCCAGCTACTCAGGAGGCTGACACAGGAGAATAACTTGAACCCTGAGGCAGAGGTTGTGGTGAGCTGAGATTGTGCCCATTGCACTCCAGACTGGGCAACAGAGCAAGACTCCGTCTCAAAAAAAAAAAAAAAACCCAAAAACCAAACCAAACAAACAACCAAACAAAAACTCTTAATAGCAATGAGGAACAACAACAACAACAAAAATACTACTTACAAGGGATTAACAATAAGAACAACTCCGGACGTCTTGTGAAATAATTTTTCTTGTAAAATAATATTATTTGGCTATTGAACCAAAGGAAATATAGCACTATACAGGGTTGCTTACTGTGCAAAATGGAAAACAATGAAGCATCTTTCAAGTGCTGAAAAAATAAGAAAATAATGTTAACTCAGACTTTCATAGCTAGCCAAAAGAAAATCCTTCAAAACTAAAGATGCAATAAAGATATTTCTAGACAACAAAAGTTATTTCATTTTCTTTAGACCTGCATTACAAGAAAAAATAAATAATTTCCTCAGGCAAAAGGAAACGTTAATAGTTGGAATCCCTGATCTACACAAAGAAATGAAATGTGCTGAAATGGTAAATGTAACAAATTTTCTTTCATGTCTTAATTTCTTTAAAATATAATTGGCAGTGTAAATCCAAGTTAATAACTAGATAGTGTAAGATTTTAACATACATAAGAGTAAAATATACAGGTATAACAGTACAAACGATGGGAAAGGAAAATAGACACCAACTATTGTTAAGGTTCTGATGTTATATGTGAAGTATTAAAATAATTATTTAGGGGCAACTTGTAAAAAGTTAAAGATGTATGCTGTAAACCCAGAAGCATCCTTTTAGAAAATAAAACAAAGATAAAACTACTAGCTCAATAAAATACATAAAAATTGATACTAAAGAGTATTAATCTAAAAAGAAAGCATGAGAATAAGAATTTAAAAAGAACAGATTAAACAAATAAAAATAATAGCAAGATAGTAGAATTAATTCCAACCATATCACTAATTAGGTCAAATATTAATAGATGCAACATCTTATTTAAATAACAGAGCCTAAGAGGCTAGATAAAAAAGCAAGATAAAACTATATGCTGTTTAGAGGAGATGCATATTAAACATAAAGTCATTTCATTTTGAAATACAGTGAACGTCTGCTATGCATATAATGCTATATGCAGTAATTATTTGTTAAATTATATAGCCTAATAATTCTTTTTGCAAGCTTCCATTCTAGGAAAAACCATGAAGACAAAATGTGGTATATTATAAATTATTTTTACTATGTTCAATTGTTTCCAAATTCTCTTTCTTCTTCTATGAAAACATCACAATATTTAAAACTTTCTATTGTCGGCCATCTTTGGGTTCCCCCTAACTTATATTAATGAACATTTCAACTACTCACATCATAGTATATTCATGGATATAGATCAGTTTGGAAAATTCAAAATGCAGAATCACATCATTTTGCTTCTAAATAGAAGGCTAAGTATGGTATTGAACATGGCCAATACTGGATATAAATGATATAGACTAATTATACTCAAAGGATGATCCATAAACCATCTCTTAATATGTGAACTGTTTTTTTTTTTTTTTTTGGTTGTTATGTGATAAGGAACTTGCACAAAAATACAAAACAACCTAATCACTAGGTTCAGTGTTTGGCTCAGCAAATATTTTTCCCTCTTCAGCAATCTGACTTTCTTCAAGAATGAAGTAGTTTGTTGATTTACATTCTGATGCAAGTTCTTTATCAGAAACAATGAGTAACATTAAAAACTGTGAAATGGGCTAATATCCAGAATCTACAATGAACTCCAACAAATTTACAAGAAAAAAACAAACAACCCCATCAAAAAGTGGGCAAAGGACATGAACAGACACTTCTCAAAAGAAGACATTTATGCAGCCAAAAAACACATGAAGAAATGCTAATCATCACTGGCCATCAGAGAAATGCAAATCAAAACCACAGTGAGATACAATCTCACACCAGTTAGAATGGCCATCATTAAAAAATCAGGAAACAACAGGTGCTGGAGAGGATGTGGAGAAATAGGAACACTTTTACACTGTTGGTGGGACTGTCAACTAATTCAACCATTGTGGAAGTCAGTGTGGCGATTCCTCAGGGATCTAGAACTAGAAATACCATTTGACCCAGCCATCCCATTACTGGGTATATACCCAAAGGACTATAAATCGTGCTGCTATAAAGACACATGCACACATATGTTTATTGCGGCACTATTCACAATAGCAAAGAGTTGGAACCAACCCAAATGTCCAACAATGATAGACTGGATTAAGAAAATGTGGCACATATACACCATGGAATACTATGCAGCCATAAAAAATGATGAGTTCATGTCCTTTGTAGGGACATGAATGAAACTGGAAAACACAAGGACAAAAAAGAAAACGCTTCTCATCATAGGTGGGAATTAACAAAGAATCATCACACTCTGGGGACTGTTGTGGGGTTGGGGGAGGGGGGAGGGACAGCATTAGGAGATATACCTAATGCTAAATGACGAGTTAATGGGTGCAAGAAATCAACATGGCACATGGATACATATGTAACAAACCTGCACATTGTGCACATGTACCCTAAAACCTAAAGTATAATAAAAAAAAAACTATGAAAAAAAAATTGTGAAATGAGTGGTTCTTGGTGTCTCATTACTGATCTTGAGCAAAACTTCTCTTCCAATGATTCTGTCACTTCAGTGTTCCTGTGAAATAAAAGTGAAGATATGTAAAGATATGGGGCAGTGTGACCTGTAGTTAGATGAATGGTCTGAAATTCTTGAAGGTTTGATAACTCTAAAATATTTGTCTGAGACTTCTTCTTTTTCCCTTGGAAGCAATATTTGGTGAAGCTCAGTCAAGTTTCATGAAGTCCATGTAATATAAATTACATATACAGCATGATAAGTGCTATCAGAATTATTATACATGATCCAAATACTGAGGCTTGCACAGATTATAAAAAATAATTTTTTAGCATCAGTGGCATTTTGGATGAGTATATCATAATATACCCTTTGTTGAGGATAGGTGTAAACAAGGATCTCTATTAGTATTTTGCATAATTATCATATTGAGTTTTGCAAATGTCTCATAAAATAGAATGTTAAACCTACTAAACTTAAAATGGTTAAGAGGCTTGTCTAAAGAAGCACAGTTTTGACCCACACCATCAGCACCCATCACCCCAACTATGCTATTTGCCTAAAGAATGAATAGAATATTGCCCAGAAAAGGTAGAATAAAATAAGTTCCTTAACTATGTCAAGTTGTAATGCAATGAATGGTCTTTGAATGTTTAAGGTTAGAAAAGAGGCAAGATAACAGACTGTGAGGATGCTTAAGAGAAGAGAATGAGAGATGAGAAGAAAAGGATGTTCAATGTCAGATTTCAAAAGGGTTTGTACACTGAGAGTTGAGTTTTGATTTTATACTTTAAAGATAATTTTAGAACTTTTAGTAATTGGTTTCTTTTAATAGATATAAGGAGATAAGTAATGCTACTATAAATCTGGTGCCAAGCTGGAGAATAAATCGATTCGGAGAAAAACTGGTTAGAAACACAACAGTTAAGGATCAATTGAGATAAAACAGACTTTAAACCAACAAAGATAAAAAAAAAAAAGACAAAGAAGGGCATTACACAATGGTAAAGGGATCAATGCAACAAAAAGAGTTAACTATCCTAAATATATATGCACCCTATACAGGAGCACTCAGATTCATAAAACAAGTTATTAGAGACCTATAAAAAAACTTAGACTCCCACACAACAATAGTGGGAGACTTTAATGTCCCACTGTCAATATTAGACAGATCAATAAAACAGAAAATTAATAAGGATATTTAGGACTTGAACTCAGCTCTGGACCAAGTGGACCTAAATAGACATCTACAGAACTCTCCACCACAAATCAACAGAATATGCATTCTTCTCAGTGCCACATAGCACTTATTCTAAAATAGACCACATAATTGGAAGTAAAACCCTCCTCAGCAAACGCAAAAGAATGGAAATCATAACAAACATTCTCTCAGACCACAGTTCAATCAAATTAGAACTCAGGATTAAGAAACTCACTCAAAATTGCACAACTACATGGAAATTGAATAACTTTCTCCTGAATGACTACTGGGTAAATAACAAAATTAAGGGAGAAATAAAGAAGTTTTTTGAAACCAACGAGAACAAAGACACAACATACCAGAATCTCTGGGACATAGCTAAAGCAGTGTTAAAACGGAAATTTATAACACTAAATGCCCACATCAGAAAGCTGGAAAGATCTGAAATCAACACCCTAACATCACAATTAAAAGAACTAGAGAAGCAGGAACAAACAAATTCAAAAGCTAGCAGAAGAGAAGAAATAACAAAGGTCAGAGCACAACTGAAGAAGAGAGAGACACAAAAAATCCTTCAAAATAATCAATGAATCCAGCAGCTGGTTTTTTTGAAAAGATTAACAAAATACATAGACCACTAGCTAGACTAATAAAGAAGAAATGAGAGAAGAATCAAATAGACACAATAAAAAATGATAAAGGGGATATCACCACTGATTCCACAGAAATACAAACTACCATCAGAGAATGGGTAAATTCCTGGACACATACACCCTCCCAAGACTAAACCAGGAAGAAGTCGAATCCCTGAATAGAACAATAACAAGTTCTGAAATTGAGGCAGTAATTAATAGCCTATCAACCAAAAAACAGTCCAGGACCAGATGGATTCACGGCTGAATTCTGCCAGAGGTACAATGAGGAGTTGGTACAATTACATCTGAAACTATTTCAAACAATTCCATCTGAAACTATTTCAAACAACAGAAAAAGAGAGGCTCCTCCCTAAATCATTTTATGAGCTCAGCATCATCCTGATACCAAAACCTGGCAGAGACACAACAAAAAAAGAAAATTTCAGGCCAATATCCCTGATGAACACTGATGAGAAAATTCTCAATAAAATACTGGCAAACCAAATCCAGCAGCACATCAAAAAGCTTATCCACCATGATCAAGTAGGCTTCATCCCTGGGATCCAAGGCTGGTTCAACGTACGCAAATCAATAAATGTAATCCACCACATAAACAGAACCAATGACAAAAACCACATGATTATCTCAACAGATGCAGAAAGGGCCTTTGAAAAAATTCAATATACCTTCATGCTAAAAATTCTCAATAAACTAGGTATTCATGGAACATATCTCAAAATAATAAGAGCATTTATGATAAACTCATAGCCAATATCATACTGAATGGGCAAAAACTGGAAGCATTCCCTTTGAAAACTGGCAGAAGACAAGGATGCCCTCTCTCACCACTCCTATTCAACATAGTATTGGAAGTCCTGGCCAGGGCAATCAGGCAAGAGAAAGAAATAAAGGGTATTCAAATAGGAAGAGAGGAAGTCAAATTGTCTCCATTTGCAGATGACATGATTGTACAATTAGAAAGCCCCAACGTCTCAACCCAAAACTCCTTCAGCTGATAAGCAACTTCAGCAAAGTCTTAGGATACAAAATCAATGTGCAAAAATCACAAGCATTCCTATACATCAATAATAGACAAGCAGAGAGCCAAATCATGAGTAAACTCCCATTCACAATTGCTACAAAGACAATAAAATACCTAGGAATACAACTTACAAGGGACGTGAAGGACCTTTTCAAGGAGAACTACAAACAGCTTCTCAAGAAAATAAGAGAGGACACAAACAAATGGAAAAACATTCCATGCTCATGGATAGGAAGAATCAATATCGTGAAAATGGCCATACTGCCCAAAGTAATATATAGATTCAATGCTATTCCCATCAAGCTACCACTGTCTTTCTTCACAGAATTAGAAAAAAAAAGTACTTTAAATTTCATATAGAACCAAAAAAGAGCCTGTATAGCCAAGACAATCCTAAGCAAAAGTACAAAGCTGGAGGCATCACACTACCTGACTTCAAGCTATACTACAAGGCTACAGTAACCAAAATAGCATGATAGTGGTACCAAAACAGATATATAGACCAATGGAACAGAACAGAAATCTCAGAAATAACACCACACATCTACAACCATCTGATCTTTGATAAACCTGCAAAAAAGAAGCAATGAGGAAAGGATTCCCTATTTAATAAATGGTGTTGGGAAAACTGGCTATCCATATGCAGAAAACTGAACCTGGACCCCTTCCTTACACTTTATACAAAAATTAACTCAAGATGGATTAAAGACTTAAATGTAAAACTCAAAACCATAAAAACCTAGAAGAAAACCTAGGCAATACCATTCGAGACATAGGCACGGGCAAAGACTTCATGACAAAACACCAAAAGCAATTGCATCCAAAGCCAAAATTGACAAATGGGATCTAACTAAACTAAAGAGCTTCTGTACAGCAAAAGAAACTATCATCAGAGTGAACAGGCAACCTTCAGAATGGGAGAAAATATTTACAGTCTACCCATTTGACAAAGGTCTAATATCTAGAATCTACAAGGAACTTAAACAAATTTACAAGAAAAAAACAACCCCATCAAAAAGCAGGTGAAGGATATAAACAGACACTTCTCAAAAGAAGACATTTATGCAGCCCACACACATATGAAAAAAATCTCATCATCACTGGTCATTAGAGAAATGCAAATCAAAACCACAATGAGATACCATTTCACACCAGTTAGAATGGCGATTATTACTAAGTCAGTAAACAACAGATGCTGGAGAGGATGTGGAGAAATAGGTACGCTTTTACACTGTTGATGGGAGTGTAAATTAGTTCAACCATTGTGGAAGACAGTGCGATGATTCCTCAAGGATCTAGAACCAGAAACACCATTTGACCCAGCAATCCCATTACTGGATATATACCCAGAGGATTATAAATCATTAGACTATAAAGACACATGCACATATATGTTTATTGCAGCACTATTTACAATAGCAAAGATTTGGAACCAACCCCAATGTCCATTAATAATAGACTGGATAAAGAAAATGTGGTACATATACATCATGGAACATTATGCAGCCATAAAAAAGAATGAGTTCATGTTCTTTGCAGGGACATGGATGAAGCTGGAAGCCATCATTCTCAGCAAACTAATACAGGAACAGAAAACCAAACACTGCATGTTCTCACTCATAAGCTGGAGTTGAACAATGAGAACACATGGAAACAGGGTGTGGAACATCACACACTGGGGCCTGTTGGGGAGTTGGGGGGCAACGGGAGGGAGAGCATTAAGACAAATACTTAATGCATGTGGGGCTTAAAACCTAGATGATGGGTTGATAGGTGCAGCAAACCACCATGGCACATGTAAACATGTATACTTATGTAACAAATCTGCATGCCCTGCACATGTATCCTATAAAGTAAAAAAAAAAACAACAAATCAATTGAAATTGTTTAAGTAATAATTAACGAGTCAAAGACATCATCCAAATATCTGGAATGGGATAAATATGAGATAGTTCGAACATTAAATAAGGGGGATACAAAATAAGACGGGTCTGATTTGATGAAGGGTAATTATACACTATTTTGTATGAATTACTTAATCTCTGTAAAACTTAGTATCATGGTTTGCAAAATGGAAATAATGATAATAATAATAAAGTACCTATCTCAAAAGATTGTTGTAGAGATTTAAAGAGTCGTAAATTGATTTCACACACCTGCGACCATGTCTGACAGATAGTAGGTGATGAATATGAAGTCTTATTGGGCATTAATATTAATGCCTAATTACTGCTTAAGATGTTAGCAGGAATGTGATTATCTTCTGTATCCCTACTGTAGATATTCTCTTAATGGAGGTTATTAAATTGTTTATCTTTCTTTCTATTTACATGGAGTCAATTCATCTGAATTTCTTCTTAAAATTAGTCTGGTATGCATGTCACTAATCTGGCACCTAGACCATTTTGTAACTTTTGTGTGAGGAAATTATGGGAGAATAAATAAAACACACTTATTTAATTAAGGTTCCTATTCAACTCAACACAGAATATTTACCTATCTAAAAAGGATTACCTCTTCCAGGAATATACGGCATGTAAGAAGAGAAAGGGCAATGCAACTAATGCCTGGCATGTGTGACTTTTCTGAATGTGGAACATTCTAAAGAGAGGCTTAGAGATTAGAGAGGTAGCCCTAAGGTTAATGACACAGTCAACACCAGTAATCTACAGGAAGCTAGTTAGGACAAACTATTTGGTTGGAAATCTAGAAATAATGTCCAAATATTATGTATCAAACTAGAAAATAGATGTTTTATTTTATTGCAAGGAGTTGCTCACTATTGCTGTGAAGTGCAAGAACTAGTTCACAGCTAATTGGGTGCCACGGCAGCAGGAAAAGATCAAACGCGGGACACAGAGAAAAGTAAAAAGGAAAAGTACATATTTCTGAACTCATCAATCCAATGGGACTTGAAGCCAATACAATTAAAATCCTGTAAGATGCACTCAAATAAGATAGAAAATCATTATTTCACAAACATGTGGGTCGTCAGATGCATAAAAGAACATAATGAAATATATAGAAAATGAGGGAAAAGGGAATAGAACAAACATAGCAACAACAGAAGTTTATATTCAGATCTACTAGGGATTAAATTTAATTTCTTGTCTTATTGGGCGCTGATGTGAAAGTCCTCCCTATTTTTAGACATAATTATATCCCACAGCAGATCAAATATTCTTAATAGTGAAAAATCCCACCTCATTAACATCACCATCTCTTCATATCTACATTTTAATGGTAAAAATAAAATTGCTATTATTGATATAATCTTTAATTTCTATGATGAATATTTTTATTCAAAAACTTTACTGGATCTAAGCTAATTATTGAATTTCTCCACATATTAATGTGAAATCGTTATTAGAGACAAAGAGAGAGAAATGTGTTTAAGAGACATGCTTAGAATGAAAGTGTTATTTGGGACCCAAAAATTAATTTATTCTATCCCATTATATTATTTTCCATTCAAAACATGTATGAAACCCTTAATGCGTAGCAGGTAAATTGTGCTAGGTGGTTCAGATTGCATAAGGAAGTTACCTTACCTGTTCTATGCTATAAATGTCCTAAAAAGCCTACATAAAATAAAAATATTGTATAATATGAGAGAATGTGTTGCCATACAATTCTATGTGGATTCGAAATAGAGAGAGAACATCAGCTTTGGGGATCTGGAAAGACTTTGTTAATATTTGAGGAGGGGCTTCAAAAATTAACAGGCTGTGTAAAGGTTGCATATTAGTTAGGGTTTTCTAGAGAAACAGAACCAATAGGAGACTCTGTGTGTGTGTGTGTGTGTGTGTGTGTGTGCGCGCGCATGCGCGCGCATGTGGGAAACACATAGGTGTTTCTTATTAGCTGGACTTTTATGTTTATTTTAAGTAACACTATATATTCTATGTGCACTTTCTCTCTCTCTAAATACACACACACATACACAGAGGGAGAGAGAGATATATAGATACAGATATTTGTTTTAAGGAATTAGCACACATGGTTGATTACAGAAACTGACAAGTCCAAAATCTGTAAGTAAGGTCAGCAAGCTGGAGCTCCAGCTCAAGTCCAAAGGAAGCCTACTAGCAAAATTCACTCTTCCTTGGGGCAGGTCAATCTTTTCTCATTTAAAGCATTCAATGGAGGGCCACCCACATTATGGATTATAATCCAGTTTACTCGAAATACACTGATTTAAATGTTAGTCTCATCTTAAAAAATATCTTCACAGCAACATCTAGACAAATTTTTGACCCGATATCGAGGTACTATGACCTACATAAGTTGAAATATAAAGTTAACCATAACAAGTAGAGATAGAAGAGGGGCATTTTAGGTAGAGAGGCTGTGATTTAAAAGAAAGAAAGTGACAATGCAGAAAGTTTGTTGTGGGATAAGAAACAAAGTATGTTTCACGATATCTTAGTGTATCCTACTATTAATCAGATACACTATTCCAAACCATGATTCTTTTACTTCCAGTTGTTTGATTTTGAGAGATAACACAAACAAAAGGAACTTACACACACACACACACGCACACACACACACACGCACACACACAATCTTTTTTTTTTTTTTTTTTTTTTAGTCTCCATTTTCCAGGGACCAATGGGATGCCAATACCGGCTCCATTAGTGTGACATGAGAATTAAATGCATTGACATATGGAAAACTTCCAGCATAAAACTGGGTAAGGAGGCAGTACTCAAGAGTTGAGAGGCAGCGTAGCGTAGCATAGCATTGTCATTAAAAGTCCAGGCTCTGGAAAATGGCAGAGCTCTAATCCTGGATCTATCACTAAGTAACCTTGCATAAACCGCCTAATCTCTGCTCTTGTTTCCTCCGCTGAAAATACATGAAATTTTTTTTAAGTCTCAGAACACAGCCAGTACACAGTATATGCCACATAGGTGTTAACTATTAGTATGGGTAAAATGTCAGGATAATTTATTAGGCTAGTTCATGATGTTTTAAGTCATCATTAATCTTTAATTAATCTTGTTCTTGGAACTAACAGGAGACCAAAATATGACAAGATGGGCAAACCTTTTGTATTATGAGTTCTGGGTTCACTGACTCCAAGGAAGTATCAGTGGCTTGTATATATCATAGTATCTAAAACAAGAGTTGTTGGAAAACCAGAGGCCATTCTTCATCCAGGCCATTGTTTGGGAGCTAAGCTCACTTAAAAAGATACAGGTGCACCTGCCATGAAGACAAAAGATGAAGGGAGGCTGGAAGAATGTAGCTTCAACCCCACTCAGTTGGGGAGGGTATTTGGGGATTTTCTATGAGTTGGGGGATCTCAGAGATTATTTTTGCAAGCATCAGATGAATAACTTGCCATAATCTTCCTTAAGACCATCAGCAAAGGTCTTTGTTTTAAATCTGTTCAGTGGAAAGAAAAGCAGAGTGAACATCTCTGAAGCTTTCAAGAGTGGTCATGCTACATTCAGTGTATATAGGACCAATATTTGATAGCAGCATCATGTAACAGAAGAACTAATGGGGATGATGGAAAACATCAGGAGCTAATTAATAAAGGCCTGTTCCATTTTCTAGGTATTGTTTATGCCCTCAGGACCCTTTCTAACCATTTCTAGGTAATGATGACAGTGATGGTCCATGGGCCACACTTTGAATAGCATTTCTGGTCTCACGTGGCTTTTAAGACAATCTCAGCTGCACGCAGTGGCTCGCGCCTGTAATCCTAGCACTTTGGGAAGCTGAGACAGGTGGATCACCTGAGGTCAGGAGTTCAAGACCAACATGGCGAAACCTCGTCTCTACTAAAAATACAAAACTTAGCCAGGCCTGGTGGCGCGTGCCTGTAATACGAGTTACTCAGAAGGCTGAGGGAGAAGAATCGCTTGAACCCAGGATGCAGAGGTTGTAGTGAGCTGAGATCGTGCCACTGCATTCCAGCCTGGGCAACAGAGCAAGACTCCACCTCAAAAAAAAAAAAAAAAAAAAGACAACCTCTTGATATCTAGCTATTTTGCTCTCTATAGCTGTATTTTTTTTTTATTGTACTTTAAGTTCTGGGAGACATGTGCAGAACATGCATGTTTGTTACATAGGTATACACGTGCCAAGGTGGTTTGCTGCACCCATCAACCTGTCATCTACATTAGGTACCTCTCCTAATGCTATCCCTCCCCTAGCCCCCGATCCCATGATAGGCCCTGGTGTGTGATGTTTTCCTCCCTGTGTCCATGTGTTCTCATTGTTCAACTTCCACTGATGAGTGAGAACGTGCAGTGTTTGGTTTTCTGTTCCTGTGTTAGCTTGCTGAGAATGATGGCCTCCAGCTTCATCCATGTCCCTGCAAAGGACACGAACTCATCCTTTTTAATGGCTTCATAGTATCCCATGGTGTATCTGTGCCACATTTCCTTTATCCACTCTATCATTGATGGGCATTTGGGTTGGTTCCAAGTCTTTGCTATTGTGAATAGTGCTGGAATAAACATACATGTGCATGTGTCTTTATAGTAGAATGATTTATAATCCTTTGAGTTTACACTCAGGATTGCTAGGTCAAATAGTACTTCTTGTTCTAGATCCTTGAGGAATAATAGCCACACTGTCTTCCACAACGGTTGAACTAATTTACACTCCCACCAATGGTATAAAACTGTTCCTATTTCTCCACATCCTCTCCAGTATCTGTTGTTTCCAGACTTTTTAATGATCACCATTTTAACTGGTGTGAGATGGTATCTCATTGTGGTTTTGATTTGCATTTCTCTAATGACAAGTGATGATGAACTTTTTTTCATGTTTCTTGGCCACATAAATGTCTTCTCTTCACTCTTAGAAAAGAACACAGAAGGAGTTTTCTCATTAGCTGAGCTTTTTTTTATGTTTACTTTAAAGAATGCTCTATAGATATTTATTCCATGTGCACTACTACATAGATATTTATTAATTATTCACTCATTCATTATACATTCAAATATTATTAATAACCAACTAAGTACTAGTCACTGCATTAAGCACCGGGAATACCATAATGGCAGGGAAAAGGACTGATGTCATCTGATTTATGCAATAAAAAGCCAATTTTTCAACAAGCTCCCAGTCAGCCACACAATCACCAAGGTAAACAACCAATACTGTATTTTATAGTATACTGTACACAATAAATTACATGAGCTATTCAACACTTTACCGTAAAATAGCCTTTTATGTTAGATAACTTTTCCCAACTGTAGGCTAATGTAAGTGTTCTCAGCACGTTTAAGGTAGACCAGGTTAAGCTGTGATGTTCGGTAGGTTTTGTATTAGAAGCATTTTGACTTTTGATATTTTCTACTTACAACGGGTTTAACAGGATGCAACCCCTTTGTAAGTGCAGGGCCCTCTCTAGTCTGTTGAATACATGAATTTGCAGGTCAAAGAGAGATTAACAGTGGAGCTATATATGACATTTATTTATTGGATAATCATACTAATAACCTGTTTATTCTTCACATATTTGGGACCAAAGGTATCTTGCTAGACATTGATGAAGAACACCAAAGCAAACAAGATCCGTTCTTGCCTCTAGGGAATGTACAGGGAAAGCCTCATGATCACATTTATTAAAGTAAACAGGAAAATGAATATATGCGTGAATGCATAAGTTTCTACCTCCATTAGGTGTAATGTAGTATGACATTTTCTATTTAGTAATGATTTATTTAAACCGAGTTAAGAAGCTCTTTGTAAAATCTGACTTTATAGTACATTTTAGCACATAAGAAACTGGAAGTTTTCAAGTTATATGCCTATTCTCTGGACTTATAAACAGGCATGATTGTGCAGAGGGTCTCACTCATGACTGCACAAATCACATCGAGATTAAAAATAAATAACAATGCTCAGATTCTATACCCCTGTACCCACAGATCTAGAATACAAATTAAATCATCTATTTTTTAAAGCCCCCACCCCCAGGTAATTCTCATTATTTTTAGGACTGAAAAATACTGGCTGAAGGAAAAAGGAAATTATGTTTTAAAAAGCAGTTTAGATAACTGGGGTGGGAAGTTGAAAATTGAAAAAAGTGCCTGCAGCGGAGTTGTTCTAATTTTACCTGAGATCTAATGCACCCTCCAAACAAAGCATTCTCTAAACTAAGCATTCCCCAACTTTGAAACAGAGTCTGAGGTTTCACTCTTCTCAGAAACTTAAGGTGCTTGTTCCAACTCCTCCAGTGAGAGAAGAACAAGAAGGCAATGTAACATATGGAATTAGCACATTATACTTTAATATGTTGTTTTCAAAGAAGAAAAGCAAGAAAAGAGTCATATGTGTGCCTTGAGGCAAGTTTGTTTGTCTAGTCATTTTTGTTGTTTTCTTTTTAACAAGAGTCTAAATCTCTATCTAACCTGAGTGAGAGTGGCTGTACTGGGACTGTCAATCTTGTAAAAGCTAAGAAAGGAGAGCGGCAATGTCAGTGTGGCAATAACATCACTATAGACAGTGTCAGTGACAGGGATGAATGTCAGTGTGGATGTGATGAGAGTGACAGTGATGGCAATAGAAAAGGTATACAAAAGTGACACCGATTTGTCACTCATCTCCGTGGTGAGGCCATGACTTCAGTGGCATTTCTAACACAGGGAAGAGTCTCCTGAGCACTGATTGGATTTGCTGAGGGAGCTGCTTGGACTTTTCTTGGTGATACAAGAAGACATTAACATTTGCTCTCCTAGCTCTGAAGGATAATAGGATCATTAATATACAATCTTTTTAATTTTTTTTAATTTTGGGGGATACAGAGTACTTGTATACACCTATGGGGTACATAAGGTGCTTTGATACAAGCATGCAATGGGTAATAAAATAGTCACATTAGGGACCATGGGGTATCCATCCCCTTAAGCATTTATCCTTTGTGTTACAAACAATCCGATTATACTCATTTAGTTATTTTAAAATGTACAATTATGTTATTATTGACTGTAGTCACCCTGTTGTGTTATCAAATAATAGGTCTTATTATTCTTTCTAAATACTTCTTTTTGTACCCTTTAACCATCCCCACCTCGCCCCCCCAACACAAACCCTGATATTTTTAATTCATTCTAACCACTAAGTAGGAGTCATGCTTTCGGGATCAGATCTGACTTGCAGGTGATTGAAACATGGGAAAAATTAACAATTTTAATGTCACAAAGGGTTCTATTTTTCAATCAATATAATTTGTGTGTATGTATGTTAGAGGATACATATAAAAATAAAAAGTTTTGAATGATAAATACAAACAGCATCTTTTGTATTTCTACATGTTTGAAGTTCCCACACAAATCAAATAAACACTCACTTTGAAAGAGACATTATTTTATTCCTGTCTATATATGTGCTTGAAAGCAGCACAAAGCAAGACATTGAAAATATTTTAAAATAAAATGAGACTAGCTATTAAAGTACCCTAATATGTTATTAATTCTGATCATATTAATTTTATTTCACCAGTTTAATTTGTCTTTTTTACACACATTTTAGCCGTTAGTCTAAATAATTTACTTTAAGTAATATTTTTCTTCTCCATCCTGCTTTACTCTGTGGTCTTATCCAGTAAGTTGTAATTTACAGTGTATTAATAATTGTTGTTTTCTAGGAAATCTGAATTTTGCTCAGAGTTACGAAACAGTTTTTCATTTCCAGATGGATTTGTTTTTTTGTTTGCTATCTGACTTTGTTATTTATTTACTGTTTTATTACACTGTGACCAGAGAAAACCTTCTGCATTATTTATACTTTTTGAAATTTATTGAGATTTTCTTTGTGGCATAACATATGAAAAATTTTTGGAAATGCATCATCAGCACTCAGAAAAAAAGAAGCTGACTTCTGGTATTTTCAGGACACAGATTTCCATATATATATATATATATATATACACACACACACTAATCTTATGAATTGTGTTATTTAAGTTTTTTCATGTTGGGCTCTTGCATGACTCTGGTGGTACAAGTACTTCTACCAGCATTTACACAATTTGGAGATCGAATTTTCTCTCTTTGTTTCACTAAATGTGCAATTTTAGGGTTTGTTTTTATTTTTGTGTTGATTCTCTTTATTTCCATGAGCAGTGGAAAGAGTCAAATGTAGGGAAATGTCGTCTTCTTACCAAAACCTAGTAAGATCCTTCTAAATGAAAATTGGTGAAAATGTGAACAGCAGCTAAGTGGAAGCTTAGCTTTGGCTAACCAGCAACAACAACAAAACAAAAAGAAAAATAATTTCCAATTCTTAAAGGCACTAAGATAGAATTGTTTCCCATTTAATGGGACTGATATAGTTAGGTCCATCCAAATCTTGAAGTTAATAAAATGTTTGTTTATTTAAAACATATATTCTGTAAAACAGATGTTTCCCTATATTAAACTACCTTTACACTAATTATCCCAAACTACTGAGAGTCTTATGTTATTTGTCATGTGATACCTACGAACGAATGTATCAGGGCAACACAAGTTTTCAATAGAATGAATTAAATCAAATCCAATTTTTCATGACCAAATAATCTGTGAACTGACTTCAGGTTTTTTAGGGAACTCTTCTTAACCCTATGAAACAAATCTTCCACTCTTGCCTGATTCTATAAACAAAAATGGGCATCAAAACTCCCAGGATATTAAAAAAACTCTATTATAAATTATAATATGAGCAAGAAACTGAGACAATACTGATATTATTTTCTCCTCTTACATAATTATAATTTTTGTCGTTATTAAGAATACCAGTTTATGCAAAAAATTTTTTTTTAAGTTAGGGCTTTTGAGTTCACAATTCCTTTTCTCAGCTAAAAAATTAGGAATATCTCTAAGTTGGTTCAAGTAGGCACCATTCTTTAAGTGGCTTTCCTGCAGTTGCTATTTCGTTGCCTCTTGGCTGAGCCAGCCTTTGCCAGTGGCATAAGCACTTTGTCGCAGTCAATGAAATTGATAAATGAAGTACTCTTATGTAAGCAGGAACTATTAATAAAACTGCCCTTAATGGGTGGTCTGACTGCTTGTACCATGCACACTCCTATGCTGACATACAGGAAGAAATAAAGGACATATTCATCCTTGTCCTTTATTGATCTGCATGACAGTTTTACTTTATGGACAAATACTAGAGCTAAATTTTGTAGTTTATTGTCTTGGTCAAAACGTTTGCTTTCTTTCTAACATATGTAATACATTATTAAAAAAAGAAAGTAAATGTACTTAGTTTTGCTTATATGAGGCAATGATAACATATGATTTGCTGCAAACAATTTTTTCTTTGTTCTAACAAAGAGAAAATTCTTTGTCAGCAGAGAGAAAGAAAATAATTTATGTAGTGTAGAAATGGCTTGGTGATTTAAAAGCCAAAACTGATGATTTTTTAAAAGATAAATACAATCACATGGTATATATTATTTTAAAAGGTACTCTGGCTTATAGATCAACACTAACATTTTTTCCACTTTAATATTATTTTTTTCCTAATAATTTTTGTAAGTCTGTCCCTTGAAAACACTTTGTCTACAGAAAGGTCACAAAAACAGGCTCTCATATTATCTTCTAGAAAACATTATATTTTAACTTTCAAATTAAGGTTTATAATCTAATCTGTTATAATTTGCTTTATGACCACGGAAGTGCCAATTTATTAAATCTCCCATGTGTACTTGAATAGACTATATACATACTTTATATTTGTTAGATATAGTGTTTTATTTAGGTAAATAAAGCCAAGTTTACTAGGTTGTTTAAATTTTCTACTCAATGTTTTTCAGTTTATTTCTTCTTTCAATTCTGTCAACTGTTTCTTTAAATATTTTAAAACTATTGCGTATGAATATGCATTTAGGATTTTAATATATTTCTTTTAGATTGATCCTGATTTTTTTTTAAGATGGAGTCTTGCTCTGCTGCCCAGGCTGGAGTACAGTGGCACGATCTCGGCTCGCTGCAACCTCTGCCTCCTGGGTTCCAGTGATTCTCCTGCCTCAGCCTCCCGCATAGCTGGGACTATAGGTGCGTGCCACCATGCCCAGCTAATTTTTGTATTTTTGGTAGACATGGGGTTTCACCATGTTGGCCAGGATGGTCTTGATCTCTTGACCTCGTGATCTGCCCACATCAGCCTCCCAAAGTTCGGGGATTACAGGCATGAACCACCATGCCCAGCCAGTGATTTTGTTATTAAATATCTCTCCTTAATTTTAGTAATACATACTGGCTTAAAAACTACTTTGATACTACTCTTTCTATACCAGGTCCCGTTTGGTTAATGCTTGCATAGTTTCTATCATTTTATTTTTAAATGTTTTCTCTCCTGAATTTGTCTTTTAAAACCAGTATATAGTAAACTCTTTTTTTATTATTCCGTTAGAAATCTTTGCTATTTATTTGGAATATCCTGTACTTTTACTTTAAATGGATTATTAATTTATTTGTGCCTTAATCTACTACCTTTTTTTTTTTTTTTTTTTGAGACAGAGTTTCACTCTTGCTGCCCAGGCTGGAGTGCAATGGCATGATCTCAGCTTACAGCAGCTTCTGTCTCCTGGGTTCAAGTGATTCTCCTGCCTCAGCCTCCCGAGTAGCTGAGACCACAGGCATGTGCCACCATGCCCAGCTAATTTTGTATTTTTAGTAGAGACAGGGTTTCTCCATGTTGGTCAGGCTGGTCTCGAACTCCCAACCTCGGGTGTTCCGCCTGCCTCGGCCTCCCAAAGTGCTGGGATTACAGGAGTGAGCCACTGCCCCTGGCCTCTTAATCTACTTTTTATTTGTTTTTTTAGTGTTCTCTACTTTCTTTTTCTCTATTATTACCTTATTATTTAATTTCACTATTTTTTAGTTTTTTAGATATACATGATTTATTTTTCTTTGGTTTACAAAAGAGAATACAACGTGCATTTTTGATTTATTAAAATGTATTAAGTACTTTCAGATCTCCTGAAAATTGCCAAAGACTTTTAATATTTTAACTACAATTAACCTGACATCTTGAATGATTTCGTGGCATGTATTTCAATTTATACCTACTGATCTACTAATTTATATACATATTTAAGGAAGAAAATACATCTTATATTGCTTTTACAGTCAATATTTATTTAGGCTTATTCAGATATGAAAATTAGAACACATTACTGATTCCAAACAGGTTATTTTATTTTACGTTCTCACCAATAATGTAGGAATATTCAAGTTGTTCCTCATTTTTGCCAACATTTGGGTTTATCCGTTTTTATTTATTTTTTAAAAATTCACCCATTAGAATGTAAGGGAACTCTCAATGTGAACACCTTTTTACACGTTTGGCGATTATTCACATATCTTCTTTTATGAATTGTCAGTCTGCACCTTTGCTGATTTTTTAAACTGGGTAACTGACATTTTATTATTAATTTTTAGGAGTTGTTTAAATATTAAAGAAAATTTTTCTTTGCAAGTGTATGACAAAGAACAAGATTTATAGTGTACATATTATATATAACATAATAATTACATTAAGTTAAATATACAATTTAAATAGATATGGGAAAGAATAGTTTCCACAATGTATGTAAAAATGTCTGTTTTTAAAAATGCATATTTCGTAGTGCAGAAAACTTTAAGTTCAATTTATCATTTTTCCTTTCATGGTTACTGCTGTTTGTTTTCTGTGAAAAAATTGGCTTGTATTAATGTTGTGAAAATATTTTTGACTTTTTTTTAGAAACTTTATGTCTTAGACATATAAGTATATTTGATTTATCTCAAATTCATTTTCATGACCTTGTATCTGCCAAATTTTAAAATTCAGTTATTAATTCTGTTCATTACTTTTAGATTACTTTGGAGTCACACATGCTACTGTTGTGCTATGAGGCATCCTTAATTTAGATTATTCTGGATATTTGTTACACATAATCACATTATCTACAAATACAGATGGCTGTACTTCTTCCATATATGTATATACATACAAAAACATATATATATACACACACTTTTTTTCTTGATTTCTTTAGGAAGGAACTCCAGGGTATGGCCAAGTAGGCACGATGGCAGTGAATATCATTGTCTTATTCTAGACCTTAAGGGACAGTGTTCAATACTACATCACAAAATATAATATTACCTGTAGGAATATTGTAGATATAATTTGTGAGATTGTGTTTTCTTCTTTTCTTAGTTTACTAAAAGTTTTTTATAATATAAGAATTTTGAAATATGTCAGGTATTTTTTGTGCATCTAGAGTTATAAATTTTACCTTAGTTATGTTAATATGTTGAATCACATTGATTTTTCAGAAATTTTAAACCATTTTTGTACTCCAAGGATAAATACTACTCTTTTGGCTCATTTGTTTGTTTTAATGTTAAACAATTCTTTTATTACTACTGTAAATTAAAATTGGCTATGAAGTGTTCACTTAAAAATGTTTCTGTTCTTATGGCTAATCTTTTAAGGTGCTGACAAATAGTTTTGCATGATATGTGCCTATAATTTGCATTCTTTTAATATCCTTGTCATGTTTTGTTACCAGAATTTTTCTGGCTCCATAAAACAAGTTGAAACGTGCTCCCTTTTATTTTCTTCATGGATATGTTTGTTAAAAACAAAAGATTAATAGTATAATCTCTTATGTGTATAAAATTATGTGCCTCCAAAGCCACCCAGATCTGAAATTTTACTTTGTGGAGTTTTAAAATTGTGAATTCAAAATTTTAATGGATATAAATTTGTATATATATATTTTCTACTTATCTCTTAAGTTACAGGATATGTAAACATGCAATATTTTGACCTTGATTCTTATCATTTGCTTCTTCTCTGCCTTTAATACTGTTGAGTGGGGAGTGGAACCAACATGACCAAATAGGAACAGCTCAAGTCTACAGCTCCCAGCTTGAGCGATGCAGCAAATGGGTGATTTCTGCATTTCCAACTGAGGTACCTGGTTCATCTCACTGGGGAGTGTCGGGCAGTGGTTGCAGGACAGTGGGTGCAGCGCACCGAGCATGAGCCGAAGCAGGGTGAGGCATTGCCTCACCTGGGAAGCGCAAGCGGTCAGGGAATTTCCTTTCCTGGTCAATGAAAGGGGTGACAGATGGCACCTGGAAAATCGGGTCACTCCCACCCTAATACTGTGCTTTTCCAACAGTCTTAGCAAACAGCACACCAGGAGATTATATCCCGTGCCTGGCTCAGAGGGTCCTAGGCCCACGGAGCCTCGCTCACTGCTAGCACAGCAGTCTGAGATCAAACTGCAAGGCAGCAGCAAGGCTCGGGGTGGGGCACCCATCATTGCCGAGTCTTGAGTAGGTAAACAAAGCGACCTGGAAGCTCGAACTGGGTGGAGCCCACCACAGCTCAAGGAGGCCTACCTGCCTCTGTAGACTGGGGGGCAGGGCATAGCCAAACAAAAGGCAGCAGAAACCTCTGCAGACTTAAATGTCCCTGTCTGACAGCTTTGAAGAAAGTAGTGGTTCTCCCAGCATACAGCTGGAGATCTGAGAACAGACAGACTGCCTCCTCAAGTGGGTCCCTGACCCCCAAGTAGACTAACTGAGAGGCATCCCCCAGTAGGGGCAGACTGACACCTCACAAGGCCAGGTACTCCTCTGAGACAGAACTTCCAGAGGAACAATCAGGCAGTAACTTTTGCTGTTCATCAATATCCTCTGTTCTGCAGCCTCCACTGCTGATACCTAGGCAAATAGGGTCTGGAGTGGACCTCCAGCAAACACCAACAGACCTGCAGCTGAGGGTCCTGACTGTTAGAGGGAAAACTAACAAACAGAAAGGACATCCACACTAAAACCCCATCTGTACATCACTATCATCAAAGACCAAAGGTAGATAAAAACATAAAGATAGGGAAAAAACAGAGCAGAAAACCTGGAAACTCTAAAAATCAGAGCACCTCTCCTCCTCCAAAGGAACGCAGCTCCTCACAAGCAATGGAACAAAGCTGGATAGAGAATGACTTTGACGAGTTGAGAGAAGAAGGCTTCAGAAGATCAAACTTCTCTGAGCTAAAGGAAGAAGTTTGAACCCATGGCAAAGAAGTTAAAAACCTTGAAAAAACATTATATGGACAGCTAACTAGAATAATCAATGCAGACAAGTCCTTAAAGGACTGATGGAGCTGAAAACCATGGCATGAGAAGCATGTGATGAACGCACAAGCCTCAGTAGCCGATTCGATCAACTGGAAGAAAGGGTATCAGTGATGGAAGATCAAATGAATGAAATGAAGCAAGAAGAGAAGTTTAGAGAAAAAAGAATAAAAAGAAATGAACAAAGCCTCCAAGAAATGTGGGACTATGTGAAACGACCAAATCTACATCTGATTGGTGTACCTGACAGTGATGGGGAGAACAGAACCAAGTTGGAAAACACTTTGCAGGATATTATCCAGGAGAATTTCCCCAATCTAGCAAGGCAGGCCAACATTCAAATTCAGGAAATACAGAGAATGCCACAAAGATACTCCCTGAGAAGAGCAACTCCAAGACACGTAATTGTCAGATTCACCAAAGTTGAAATGAAGGAAAAAATGTTATGGGCAGCCAGAGAGAAAGGTCGGCTTACCCACAAAGGGAGCCGATCAGACTAACAGCTGATCTCTCGGCAGAAACTCTACAAGCCAGAAGAGAGTGGGGGCCAATATTCAACATTCTTAAAGAAAAGAATTTTCAACCCAGAATTTCTTATCCAGCCAAACTAAGCTTCATAAATGAAGGAGAAATAAAAATACTTTAAAGACAAGCAAATGCTGAGAGACTTTGTCACCATCAGGCCTCCCCTAAAAGAGCACCTGAAGGAACCAGTAAACATGGAAAGGAATAACCGGTACCAGCCACTGCAAAAACATACCAAGTTGTAAATACCATTGAGGCAAGGAGGAAACTGCATCAACTAACAAGCAAAATAACCAGCTAACATCATAATGACAGGATCAAATTCACATATAACAATATTAACCTTAAATGTAAATGGGATAAATGCTTCAATTAAAAGACACAGACTGGCAAATTGGATAGAGTCAAGACCCATCAGAGTGCTGTATTCAGGAAACCCATCTCATGTGCAGAGACACACACAGGCTCAAAATAAAGGGATGGAGGAAGATCTATCAAGCAAATGGAAAACAAAAAAAGGCAGGGGTTGCAATCCTAGTCTCTAATAAAATAGACTTTAAACCAACAAAGATCAAAAGAGACAAAGAAGGCCATTACATAATGGTAAAGGGATCAATTCAACAAGAAGAGCTAACTATCCTAAATATATATGCACCCAATACAGGAGCACCCAGATTCATAAAGCAAGTCCATAGAGGCCTACAAAGAGACTTAAACTCCCACACAATAATAGTGGGAGACTTTAACACCCCACTGTCAACATTAGACAGATCAACAAGAAAGGAAGCTAAAAAGGATATCCAGGAATTGAACTCAGCTCTGCACAAAGTGGACCTAATAGACATCTACAGAACTCTCCACCCCAAATCAGCAGAATATTCTTTTCAGCACCACACCACACCTATTCCAAATTGACCACATAGTTGGAAGTAAAGCACTTCTCAGCAAATGTAAAAGAAAAGAAATTATAATAAACTGTCTT
The DNA here is from genome assembly GCF_009828535.3 of Hylobates moloch. NCBI lineage: Eukaryota > Metazoa > Chordata > Mammalia > Primates > Hylobatidae > Hylobates > Hylobates moloch. The sequence continues at coordinate 70,732,498 of NW_026652286.1, read as the reverse complement.
TCAGACCACAGTGCAATCAAACTAGAACTCAGGATTAAGAAACTCACTCAAAACTGCTCAACTACATGGAAACTGAACAACCTGCTCCTGAATGACTATTGGGTACATAACGAAATGAAGGCAGAAATAAAGATGTTCTTTGAAACCAACGAGAACAAAGACACAACATACCAGAATCTCTGGGACACATTCAAACCAGTGTGTAGAGGGAAATTTATAGCACTAAATGCCCACAAGAGAAAGCAGGAAAGACATCACAATTAAAAGAACATCACAATTAAAAGAACATTACAATTAAAAGAACTAGAGAAGCAAGAGCAAACACATTCAAAAGCTAGCAGAAGGCAAGAAATAACTAAGATCAGAGCAGAACTGAAGGAGACAGAGACACAAAAAACCCTTCAAAAAATCAATGAATCCAGGAGCTGGTTTTTTGAAAAGATCAACAAAATTGATAGACTGCTAGCAAGACTAATAAAGAAGAAAAGAGAGAAGAATCAAATAGATGCAATAAAAAATGATAAAGGGGATATCACCACTGTTCCCACAGAAATACAAACTACCATCAGAGAATACTATAAATACCTCTACACAAATAAACTAGAAAATCTAGAAGAAATGGATAAATTCCTCGACACATACACTCTCCCAAGACTAAACCAGGAAGAAGCTGAATCTCTGAATAGACCAATAACAAGTTCGGAATTCAGGCAATAATTAATAGCTTACCAACCAAAAAAAGTCCAGAACCAGATGGATTCACAGCCGAATTCTACCAGAGGTACAAGGAGGAGCTGGTACCATTCCTTCTGAAACTATTCCAACCAATAGAAAAAGACGGAATCCTCCCTAACTCATTTTATGAGGCCAGCACTATCCTGATACCAAAGCCTGTCGGAGACACAACAGAAAAAGAGAATTTTAGACCAATATCCCTGACGAACATCGATGCAAAAATCCTCAATAAAATACTGGCAAACCGAATCCAGCAGCACATCAAAAAGCTTATACACCATGATCAAGTGGGCTTCATCCCTGGGATGCAAGGCTGGTTCAACATATGCAAATCAATAAATGTAATCCAGCATATAAACAGAACCAACAACAAAATCCACATGATTACCTCACTAGATGCAGAAAGGCCTTTGACAAAATTCACCATTCTTTCATGCTAAAAACTCTCAATAAACTCGGTATTGATGGGACATATCTCAAAATAATAAGAGCTATCTATGACAAACCCACAGCCAATATCATACTGAATGGGCAAAAACTGGAAGCATTCCCTTTGAAAACTGGCACAAGACAGGGATGCCCTCTCTCACCACTCCTATTCAACATAGTGCTGGAAGTTCTGGCCAGGGCAATCAGGCAGGAGAAGGAAATAAAGGGTATTCAATTAGGAAAAGAGGAAGTCAAATTGTCCCTGTTTGCAGATGACATGATTGTATATCTAGAAAACCCCATTGTCTCAGCCCAAAATCTCCTTAAGGTGATAGGCAACTTCAGCAAAGCCTCAGGATACAATATCAATGTGCTAAAATCACAAGCATTCTTATACACCAATAACAGACAAACAGAGAGCCAAATCATGAGTGAACTCCCATTCACAATTGCTTCACAGAGAATAAAATACCTAGGAATCCAACTTACAAGGGATGTGAAGGACCTCTTCAAGGAGAACTACAAACCACTGCTCAATGAAATATAAGAGGATACTAACAAATGGAAGAACATTCCATGCTCATGGGTAGGAAGAATCAATATCATGAAAATGGCCCCTGCACTGCCAATCAATTAACCAAAAAAAAATGGAGGCATCATCTACCTGACTTCAAATATACTACAAGGCTACATAAAAAACAGAGACATAGACCAATGGAACAGAACAGAGTCCTCAGAAATAATGCTGCATATCTACAACTATCTGACCTTTGACAAACCTGACAAAAACAAGAAATGGGGAAAGGATTCCCTATTTAATAAATGCTGCTGGGAAAACTGGCTAGCCATATGTAGAAAGCTGAAACTGGATCCCTTCCTTACACCTTATACAAAAATTAATTCAAGATGGATTAAAGACTTACATGTTAGACCTAAAACCATTAAAATCCTACAAGAAAACCTAGGCAATACCATTCAGGACATAGGCATGGGCAAGGACTTCATGTCTAAAACACCAAAAGCAATGGCAACAAAAGCCAAAATTGACAAATGGGATCTAATTAAACTAAAGAGCTTCTGCACAGCAAAAGAAACTACCATCAGAGTGAACAGGCAACCTACAGAATGGGAGAAAATTTTCGCAACCTACTCATCTGACAAAGGGCTAAATGTGAACTCAAACAAATTTACAAGAAAAAAACAAACAACTCCATCAAAAAGTGGGCAAAGGATATGAACAGACACTTCTCAAAAGAAGACATTTATGCAGCCAAAAGACACATGAAAAAATGCTCATCATCACTGGCCATCAGAGAAATGCAAATCAAAACCACAATGAGATACCATCTCACACCAGTTAGAATGGCCATCATTAAAAAGTCAGGAAGCAACAGGTGCTGGAGAGAATGTGGAGAAATTGGAACACTTTTACACTGCTGGTGGGACTGTAAACTATTTCAACCATTGTGAAAGTCGGTGTGGTGATTCCTCAGGGATCTCGAACTAGAAATACCATTTGACCCAGCCATCCCATTACTGAGTATATACCCAAAGGATTATAAAACATGCTGCTATAAAGATACATGCACATGTATATTTAGTGCAGCACTATTCACAATAGCAAAGACTCGGAACCAACCCAAATGTCCAACAATGATAGACTGGATTAAGAAAATGTGGCACATATACACCATGGAATGCTATGCAGCCATAAAAAGTGATGAGTTCGTGTCCTTTGTAGGGACATGGATGAAGCTGGAAACCATCATTCTCAGCAAACTATCACAAGGACCAAAAACCAAACACCGCATGTTCTCACTCATAGGTGGGAATTGAACAATGAGAACACATGGACACAGGAAGGGGAACATCACACACTGGGGCCTGTCGTGGGGTAGGGTGAGTGGGAAGGGGTAGCATTAGGAGATATACCTAATGTTAAATGAAGAGTTAATGGGTGAAGCACACCAACATGGCCCATGTATACATATTTAACAAACCTGCACGTTGTGCACATGTACCCTAAAACTTAAAGTATAATAAAAAAAATACTGATGAGCCTTGCTACAGATCAAATTTACTTTTGTCTTCAAATATTCAAATTTGGACTCATTAATTTTATCTGTTTTAAATTCCCATTTTTTATTTATTTTATTACTTACTTTTTCAACTTCCTTGTATTTCAGTAGCTTTCTTTATCTTACATTTTGGAGTTCAAACTTCATATATTTGATTTTAAATCTTTCTTATTTTCAAATATGTATACTTGAAGCTCTAAAGTTGGCTCTAAGTATTATTTTAAAATATTTTTATTACCATTCAACTGAAAACATTTTCTAAATTTTTGTACTTTGATGTATTCCTTATCTAAAATGTATTATTTAATTTTCAAATATTTGATGATTTTATAGTTATATTTTGTGATTGAAATGTAATTCTTCAGTGATTAGGAAATATTCACGGTATTGTTTCCACCTTTAGCAAGAGACAGAGAGAGAGAGAGAGAGAGAGAAAGAGAGAGAGACTTGCCTTATGGCCCAGAATATGATATATTTTTGGAAATAATCTATTTGTATGTAAACGAGTATGTATCCTCTAAAGCTTGATTATTTTTGCAAACCAATGAATATAATTCACGACATTATCATGTGATATATAATGTTCTAATTTTCTATATTGGCTATTTAGATTATCTTATTGTTCAAGTCTTTTACATCCTTATTAGCTATTTGCCTTCTCCTTTATTGATCTCTAACAGAAAAGTATTAAAACCACCAAATAGGAATTTGGCTTTGTCTATCTCTCCTTTTATGTTCATCTTTTTGTCATCTTTTTCTTTAAATATTTTGAAACTATATTAGCATGTATACACTAATTTCATATAGTTTAATTTTCATGTTGTTTATTTTATTAATGTGAAATGATAAATTTCTTCTTACCTTAAATTCTACTCTCTGTAATCTTAATTATGTCACACTAGCTTCCTTTTGGTTATGTTTATACAGTATATTTTCCCCATGCTTATATACTCAAACTACATGTGTCTTCACGTTTAAAATATGTTTTTAAAACAAATTTTATTGTGTGTATTTGAGGTTTACAACATGATGTTATGGGATATATATATATATATAGTAAAATGATTACTATAGTGAAGTAAGTTATGTGTCATCTCCCATACTTTTTTGTGAGAAGAGCAGCTAAAATCTATTTATTTAACCAAAATCACAAACATAATACAATTTTATTAGCTGTAGTACTCGTGCTATACATTAGACCTCTAGACTTGCTCATCTTACATATCTGCTTCTTTGCATCCTACGACCTACATCTTCTCATTTTCTTCCCCTGCTCCCCTTCTCGCCCCTGGTCATCATTGTTTTATTATCTATATCTGTGTATTGATCCTTCTTTTTTCTTTTTTTTTCAGGTTTCTTATATAAGAGAGATCATGCAATATTTTTCTTTCTTATTTCACTTAGCATAATGTCCTCCAGGTTCATCCATGCTGTCGCAAATGGTAGGATAGCCTTTCTGTCACACAGGCTGGAGTGAAATGGTACGATCTCGGCTCACTGCAACCTCCACCTCCTTGGTTCAAGCTATTCTCGTGCCTCAGCCTCCCGAATAGCTGGGATTACAGTCATGTGCCACCACACCCAGCTAATTTTTGTATTTTTAGTAGAGATGGGGTTTTGCCATGTTGGCCAGGCTGGTGTTGAACTCCTAACCTCAAGTGATCCAGCCACCTCGGCCTTTCAATGTGCTGGGATTACAGGCATGAGCCACCACACCTGGCCAATAATACTCTCTTGTACACATATATATATATATTTTTTATCCATCTGTCCATCAGAGACATTCAAGTTGTTTACATTTCTTGGTTATTATTCATAATGCTCCAATGAACTTGAGTGTGCAGGTTTCTTTACAAGGTGATGATTTCATCTCCTTTGGGCATATATATACCCAGAAGAAGAACTGCCAGGTAGTATGGTAGTACTATATTTAATATCTTTAGGAACCTACATACTGTTTTCCATAATGGCTGTACCAACCTGCATCTTCACCAACAGTGTGCTAGGCTTCCTTTTTCTTCACACCTTTGCCTACATATATCTCCTGTCCTTTTTATAATAGCTATTTTAATTTGTGTGAGGTAATTTCTCATAGCAGTTTTAGTTAATGCTTCCTAAAGGTAGCATAGATTTCATATCATTTTTCAAGCTGTCTTTAATGGAAAGGGTCAAAGGAGAACTCCACACGTGCCACATAATCACCCTTCTCTCTCCCTCTACCCATGCATCCAATGAGTCTAAAGGCTGTTAAAAACCTCTGTACATTTGTTAATCACTGATGCTCTTCCTTCTCCCATCATCTTTTCACAATCATAATCAATGTTACCATACCTTTTATCACTGATCTTTGTCAGTCACTAAGTAATCCAGATGTCGTATCCATAGCTGTTCTAAAGTTCTCATATAGTTTCATACATTCACTTTTCAGACTGCATTAATACCCCTTCCAATATGCCTCTAGACTGAGGAGCAAACCCTCTGTATCTTTAACTTCTCCAATCTTTATGTTCTTAATCAAATGAAAACTTTTTTTCACGTTCTTACTCTTCACTAAGAATACTGCTTACTACCCTAATTAAGTGTAGATATTTATCTTGCTGCCTCCTTTATATTAGTGTGTGGAAGGATCAAAGGTGTCATCCTTGCCCTTTTTTTTTGCTACATCCTAACAATTTTTAGAATATATATATAGCTATTCTTTCTTTTAGATGCAAAGGATACATGTGCAGATTTGTTAATCTCATCTCTCTTAACGTAAAATCCCAATTTTGAATTTTCTACCATCAGATTACACAACCCAGCATCATTTATTTTCCTAAAATTAACTTACTGGTGATAATCCTGGCAAAATATGCATGCACACTCCAATTAGACAATTTAGAAGTTTACTAAAGAAACTACAGCCATGTGTTGCATAACAGTGAGAATGTGTTCTGAGAAATGCATCATTTAGTGATTTTTTTCATTGTGAGAACATCACAGAATGTACTTACACAAACCTAGAAAGTATAACCTACTACACATTAGGCTATTTGATATAGCCTATTTCTCCTAGGCTTCAAACCTGTATGGCATTATTACAGTAAATACTATAGGCATTTGTAACACAATGGTAAGTATTTGTGTATCTAAACATATCTAGGCATAGAAAAGGTACAGTTAAAACATGGTATTATAATCTTTTGGGACCACTGATACACATGTGGTCCATCCTTGACTGAAATGTTCTGATGAGGCTCATGACAGCATGGGCAAAATGTGTTGATAGGGTTTCAGGATATCAACATAGAATAGTGCGTTTCACTAGGACTAGCAATATAATAACATTGGGAAGCTATCACCACTTCTAAGCCTCAAGGCAAAAGACTAAGGAACATTTATAGAAGCCAGGAGTCTACAATTGCCATGAGTTTTGGCTTTTGGATAAAGAGTGAATACAACCTATAGCTTCCCAGTAAGAAATGGGCAAGATAAATAAAATTTCCACTCTCACTTTTCTCTTGTCCTCAGTCTTACATTTACTGAAACTACAGAGGGCAAAAGACAAGACAGCCCATTAAGACTATCCTAGTAAGTAAGCCTTTGGGCGCACAAAGCTTTGTTTTAAGAATTTTGGGGCCGGGCACGGTGGCTCGCGCCTGTAATCCTAGCACTTTAGGAGGCCAAGGCAGGCAGATCACAGGGTCAGGAGGTTGAGACCATCCTGGCTAATGCGGTGAAACCCTGCCTCTACTAAAAATACAAAAAATTAGCCGGACGTGGTGGCAGGCACCTGTAGTCCCAGCTACTGGGGAGGCTGAGGCAGGAGAATGGCTGAACCCGGGAGGCGGAGCTTGCAGTGAGCAGAGATCGTGCAACTGCCCTCCAGCCTGGGTGACAGAGCAAGACTCCGTCTCAATTAAAAAAAAAACAAAAAACAAAAAACAGAATTTTGGGTTCTTCTTTGAGAAAAATTTCCTGTCCTGACTTGCTATTGGGTTTTAAAGATCCATCATCTGTTGGCAAATGATGATGTTGTAATGGCACTGAATTAAGTTTATCAAGAGGCATATGCACCAAGTACCACATAATTATAAAGTTAAATAGTTAGAAATGAGACTTGGCAAGAATCTATGTTTTATACGTAAGCAGTGTGAAAACCTTGCTCAAATTCTCAGCAGGCTCACTCCTGCCACATTGATGTTCTTCCCTCCACTTACATCCGTGAGAACGTGGCAGATGAGAGGGAAACATACACAAGCCTAGACCAAAGATGCCTCTGTATGATATGCAGCATTAGCCAGAAGTGGAATTCTGTGGCTTTTTAGTCATAGCCAAGTTGACAGTAAAAGACAGTAGAGTAGAATTTTCCTCACCTTGAGTAGAGCTTGAATTAACACTAATTCCACTTTGTTTGGAAGAAGAGTTGCCCTGAGGCGGGGTTCAACCTAGAATAATGGAAAAGGCCAGTGTTTATTCGAGATATATCTAGAATGCCTTCTATTTTTTTTCAATTGTACAAATGTAATGTATTCTCTACTATTAGTTTCATATGCTTCCCCTTCTATGAAGTCTACGAACACCATTTCTACCTTCACTGACTCTCACTATGATCTCAGACACACAGAAGGAATGACATCACTGCAAAGGTTACAAAGAGACTGGGGAAGAATATGGATGGATCTATGTCTGCCACTTTTCATCCAATCTCTCTCATTCACCCTTTCCTCCTATTCAATTTAAGGTCTACCCTTCCACTATATTCAATGTCAAAGCTGTAGCAAATACTCAGCTTCATATTTCTTCGACTTCACTATCTTTTAGACAATTAGAGTCACATAATCAGTAAATGATAGAAAATCCAGGACTAGAATCTAAAATGTCCTAGCTCATTTCTACCCCTCTTTTTAAGTATTTTTCACTGATATTGAATGCTATTGAACTTTTTTTCTTGCTATGACAAAGTGACATCATGTATGGCACACTTCAGTGGGCATGTTCATATATACACTTATTCTGACAGACATTTGCTCAAAATCTAACCTTTTCTGATGCCAAAATCTGTATTAATAGACAAAGTGATAAAATATCTTCATTACAGTAACAAGCTTTGTCATATGTTGTTTTTGTTAAAAATTAAATTTATCAGCTTTTAGTTTATTATTCTATATTTATTCATTCTCTTATTCATTTACTTAACTTATCTATTCAACACATATCTGTCCAGTCAAATACTATCTAGACACAGGACTAGTAGTAAATTTTGTGTGATAGAATTCAAAGTAATAATTATGAATCAGCATATTGTGACTTACTGATTAAGACTCCTAGATAAGATCATAATGATTATGAGTTTGGGGTAGAGAGAGATTTGTCCAGGCTGAGATGGGGTGTGTGACTTCAGAAATGAAGTTGGATTTACATTAGTCATAGAAAGTTGATTAGGTTCATATAATCAGAGAGAAGAGGGGGAATTCCAGGATATTTAATCATGTATTAATTACATATTTAGCAATGTGAGTTTATTAATATAGTTAATACACGGAAGGATAATCCATATTTATAAGCTGTTTTTCATGTAAAATGCAGAATTCTGTTTAACAATCTTTATTCTCACTATGGAAATTCAGTTTAAATAAACAACTCAGTAAGAAATTTTTAAACAAAAACAAAATTCTTGTAAAGTAAACAAAGAGCAGTCCATAGATCTCTGTGTACAGTGAGTCTGGAGTCAGTTTAATAAGCAAACTGTCAACGTGCCTAGTTTGGCATTTGAATTAATAAGACAAGAAAAGTCTTATTTCACCCACATGATCCTCATTAATAGGTTAAAATGTGGCATGTGCAGGTTCATTCAAAATCATTGCTACAGTCTATGAAGGCAAATATTCTTTGCTGCTTCAGATGTTGATATAAATCTTCCCAAATATTTTTGATTGTCTTCAGTAGAGATTCTCAGCTGCTAAATATTGATGAGTCTTGATTTTGCCTTTTTGTGAAGGGCATATCAAACTGCATTAAAGGAAAATCACAGCCATCATGACAACATGAGAGTATTATTAGATGTTTTAATGAATATAAAAATGCATATAGAGGAAAATCCACTATCTTTTACTTATGTTGGTAGTTCATTTGGCTCTGGTTGATTTGAATGCTGTTATTGATTTTATTTTGATGGACAGAAAATCTGTAATATATAAACAACTAAAATAGCTCTGTTAGCTCCACTTTTACCACGTTGCTCTACGTGGAATCAGTTATAAGACATATTGAAACATGTCATATATATAAAAGTTCTCATGCACAAGAATTTGCTTAATGAGAATGGTATATAAGCACTGTGTTTTTCTCAAATCTCAGAGTACCATGACTAGAAAACAGTGGTCAGCATTTTAACGAAAACAGTAAATACCATTAACCTCTTCCAAAGGATAATCTATGAAATTATTTTTAAATTAAAGGCACTATATAAACACTATGTGGACATTTCATCTCTAATCTTTCTTTTTTCGGTACGGAGTCTCACTCTGTCACCCAGGCTGGAGTACAATAGCGCAATCTTGGCTCACTGCAACTTCCGCCTCCCAGGTTCAAACAATTCTCCTGCCTCAGCCTCGTGAGTAGCTGGGAGTACAGGTGTGCACCACCATGCTCCGCTAATTTTTGTATTTTCAGTACACATGGGTTTTCACCATGTTGATCAGGCTGGTTTAGAACTCATGACCTCATGATCCACCTGTCTCGGCCTCCCAAAGTGCTGGGATTACAGGCGTGAGTCACTGTAATCTCTAATTACAGTGCCCAGCCTTTCATCTCTAATCTTAAATCCTGAAAGTTAAAATGGAGTTTAATTTATTTCATGTCAGGCATAGAAATTTTGACAGAACATATAGAAAATTTCCACTGAATCAAAAATTGAGTCAAGGATACCAAAGCAAAGTATCTGTTTTGGCAAACAAACATCAATATCTATTTGGCATCAGCTTTATCATGTAATGTCAAATTATGCATAAGTACATATAATACACACATATGTATGTATATGGAATTTAATTATGCAATAAGTATTTCATATCTGCTTATATATATGAAAGACAAAAAATCATATATTTGTCAATGAATCAAAACTTTTCCAGCTTTAATAACAGAAAATAAATTATAAAGAACATACATTGCCTTCTATTATTATTTGTTTCTAGACAAATACTTAACTTACAAACCTCATAAATTACAGTGGTTGATCAACTGTTGCACTTGGGAAATCCAGGTCTTCCGCAGTATATCATTTCTTAATCTAGGTAAGTCAGAGACAGTTGTGGGAAATTTTATCAAATCATCTCTCTGGACCCTCTCAGTAATTTAGAAATCTGAGATTGGGTCCAAATAAGTTAAAAAATTTTTTTAAGCCTAAGTGTTTCAGGTTTGCAGATAAGTTGTAGGTAGTCACATACAATGGTAGATTTTCACACAATTTCCTTAAGAATTTTTCCCCATTCATGTATTACTCATAGAATGAAGTTAGATGAAGTCAGAAAGGACAGATTTAGGTCCAAATTCTATATTTGGCTGTGCTGTACTGTGTGACCATGGACCAACTACGTAAACTCTTAGGGCATTCATTTTATCACTTATCAAATGGAAATTATAGAACCTAGCTCATAGGTGTGTTGTACTAAATTAAATGAAGAAATAAATCCAAATATGACTAAAATAATGTATTTATAGAATCTAAACTGAATTTGTGGAAATTAATTGAATTTGGAATACATTTCATTTAATTAACCAAATTATCCAGATAAGTTGACTGCTTCTTGACAGATTATTTCTGATTAGAGTTATAGAGAAAAATGTCTTAGTTTTATAGCCCTAATGCCCAGTAAGTCTAATTGTATCACTTCAGTTTCACAATAAATAAACATTACTGAAGTTTGAAGAATGTTTTGATCTAATATTTTGGTGCAGTATGGTTATATTCACTTCAGTAGATCAAAATATAAACAATAGTATTGAATTATTATATATCTGAACCATATTGTATATCATATATACTATCAGGCAGTAATTAGTTGTGAGGAGGAAAATCTATTATATTTCAATAACAATAAATGGACATTCTGAAAACCTGGAAAGCTAGTAAATAAAATGTTGTTTATATAACTGAGAGAAGCATAATAAATGCTGAGAGAAAAAATATCTATTACTATTTATACATTTTTTGTTATTATACTTTAAGTTCTGGGATACATGTGCAGAACATGCAGGTTTGTTACATAGGCATACACATGCCATGGTGGGTTGCTGCACCCATCAACCCGTCATCTACAATAGGTATTTCTCCTAATGCTATTCCCTCCCCTAGCCCCCCAACCCCCGACAGGCCCCGTTGTGTGCTGTTCCCCTGCCTGTGTCCATGTGTTCTCATTGCTCGACTCCCACTTATGAGTGAGAACATGCGGTGTTTGGTTTTCTGTTCCTGTGTTAGTTTGCTGAGGATGATGGCTTCCAGCTTCATCCACGTCCCTGCAAAGGACATGAACTCATCCTTTGTTATGGCTGCATAGTATTCTACGGTGTATATGTGCCAAATTTACTTTATTCAGTCTATCATTGATGGGCATTTGGGTTGGTTCCAAGTCTTTGCTATTGTGAACAGTGCTGGAATAAACATATGTGTGCATGTGTCTTTACAGTAGAATGGTTTATAATCCTTTGGGTATATACTCAGTAATGGGATTGCTCGGTCAAATGGTATTCCTGGTTCTAGATCCCTGAGGAATTGCCACACTGTCTTCCCCAACGGTTGAACTAATTTACACTTCCAACAACAGTGTAAAAGTGTTCCTGTTTCTCCACATCCTGTTCAGCATCTGTTGATTCCTGACTTTTAATGATTGCCATTCTAACTGGCGTGAGATGGTATCTCATTGTGGTTTTGATTTGCATTTCTCTAATGACCAGTAGTGATGAGCTCTTTTTCATATGTTTGTTGGCCGCATAAATGTCTTCTTTTGAGAAGTGTTCATTCATATCCTTCACCCACTTTTTGATGGGGTTGTTCGTTTTTTTCTTGTGAATTTGTTTAAGTTCCTTGTAGATTCTGGATGTTATCCCTTTGTCAGATGGATAGATTGCAAAACTTTTCTCCCATTCTGTAGGTTGCCTGTTCACTCTGATGATATTGATTTTGCTGTGCAGAAGCTCTTTAGTTTAATTAGATCCCATTTGTCAATTTTGGCTTTTGTTGCCATTGCTTTTGGTGTTTTAGACATGAAATCCTTGCCCATGTCTATGTCCTGAATGGTATTGCCTAGGTTTTCTTCTAGGGTTTTTATGGTTTCAGGTCTTACGTTTAAGTGTTTAATCCATCTTGAATTAATTTTTGCATAAGGTATAGGGAAGGGGTCCAGTTTCAGTTTTCTGCATCATATATACTTTTAAACACATACATATATATATAAATTTTTGAATATTGATTGAAAAAATAAATGTATTTATTAAACAAGTATTCACAGGTGTCAGACATAACATTAGGCAATGTTTTGGATACAGAAATTACAAAGAGAATAAAACATATTCAATAGAGGAGATTTGTATGCATAATATTATTAAGACTTTTGAATTATGCAATGCGTTATAGAAATGACACACACATTTACAGGACTGAGGTAGCTAAATCTGGCATTTTTTTAGCATAATCTAAAGATTTCTGTTCTGTTTTTAAAATGTCCAGTTAACATTTTTGTTCCCTAATCACATATCCACATGTTCTAAAATAGAGCTGAGAAGTCTAGATTTCTTTTTTAAGTTTCCCTTTGAAATTGTAATGGATGAATATTTGGAAATTACTACTGACGGATTTCAGAAGACGGAGATTTTTTTCTGTTGGTAGGTCAGGACGTTTCTTTAGATATGTTACTATAGAGTACACACTAACATGAAAACTGCCACTGTTATTGTTATTTGCTCCTGATTGCTTAATATATAAATGTTATGGTGTTTTTTTCTTAATATCTGTGAAATTTTATTCTATATTAATAATTCTTTAGTTATATCTCATTTTTCTTCCTATTTTGTAAAAAATATTCTTCCTCTATTCACGACCCATCCAAGAATGGAAGATGCTATTTCTTGTTTTGACGATATTGCATTATATTAGCTAATATATCATTTAAATATCCAGAAAAAAAAGGATGTATTTTTTAGTTATGCTTAGAAAGAGCTGGAATTTTACCACAGGCTAATATGTTTCAATATTTTTATTAATTTATCTCTAGTGATGTGCAACAGCTATTTTCTGTCTCCTTTCAATGTTGAAAACTTTATCTTCTTCAGTGTTCCAATAAAGAACTTTCATTATAGTTATACTGAACTCCTTTGTGTTCTTAAAATATACTATATTATTCCAAGCCTCTGTGACTTTGCACATGCTATTCCCTGCTTCATCTCCCTGGTCGACATGAACTCACACTTTAATACTAAGTTCTTGAAAGTGTGTGACTTTTAGAGGCAGAGTTTCTCCCTATATAGATCTATTATCACACTCATCACACAGTATTGTAATTGTGTACCAACTCCTTGACATTAGGGATATATCTTTTTCATCTTATTGCCAGACTCAGCATAATTTCAGATATATAAATATACTGTTAAATGAATGAATGAATTTTTTTTTTTGAGATGGAGTCTTGCTCTGTCGCCTAGGCTGGAGTGCAGTGGCGCAATCTCGGCTCACTGCAAGCTCTGCCTCCCGGGTTCACGCCATTCTCCTGCCTCAGCCTCTCCGAGTAGCTGGGACTACAGGCGCCCGCCACCACGCCTGGCTAATTTTTTGTATTTTTAGTAGAGACGGGGTTTCACTGTGGTCTCGATCTCCTGACCTCGTGATCCACCCGCCTCAGCCTCCCAAAGTGCTGGAATTACAAGCGTGAGCCACCACGCCCGGCCTGAATGAATGAATATTTTAAAATATGCTTTTATTTCTAAATAAGATAGAGGAACTACATTAAAAAGTCTTAAGTGAACTCTAAAATATATCTTTACTTTGATGAAGAAATTAAATATGATGTTAATAAAGTTACCAGTTCCAAAATCAAGAATTTAACACAATTACTATGTATCTCATGCTTGGTCATATAAAAGTAAATTTGGATAACACTGTGTATTTGAATAGTGAGATAAAAGCAGTATCTTAAATTTAGAAGTGTGACTTGTTTCTGAATTTCCTAGTATATTATAAAAACAGTGATTTTGTGTTTATGATTTTATACACACATATATATATATATATATATATAAACTTTCAACCACTTACAATTACAGAGCTTCAGAAAGAAATTGTTTAAAGACCAAAAAATCCCACTTTTTTCATGAATCTTATAATTGGAATTACATTGCTTTTAAATAACTTATTAGAATACGTCATTTCTTAAGAAGGGTTCATAGAGGCAATTGGTATACCACTTAGGTTACCTAACTGAGTCCCTTCCTCTCATGATATGAATGACTGCCATTTATATGGAGGTGCTGTAAAACCACAGCTATTGTTAATTCATATACTTTTGCTTTCTCCACTTTTTTTCACAGTATGAAATTAGAATGCCAAGAAATAGCAGGGTTTTTTTTTTTTTTTTCATTTCCAAGGCAAGTAAACAAGTACTCATTCAGTTGACTTTATTCATTAAAAGTTATCAATAGACTCTATGGCTTTGTCTAAATGTCACTAAAAGTACCATTTGACAGCTGTTCCCTAAGGACTAAGAAAATTTAGTCTAGAAATAGGCAGTACTTTATGTGGATGATGCTCCAGGGGTTTTCTCACAGGCAAGCCTTTCAAAATGTGCAGGGTTTCATTATTCCTTTTAAAAATTTGTATCATTATTATTTAATGTTTCTTTTGATTGGGAACAAAGCACCTCATGCGGTTAAAATCACTAAAAGCAAAATCCACAGTATTTGGGTACATATCTTAAAGCATGCTACACTTAACTGTTTTGACAGGGCTGCTGACAACTAATACTGCTTCTATGCTCTTGTGCTTCTGTCTTGCTGTTTCTGCTATTCCCTAATAAGGTCAGTATCCAAAACAATATCTGGGTGTTGAAGAAGACCTATCAGAAATTATTGCTTTGGGTAACTGGTAAACCAGTGACAGCTTAGGAGGTGTCACACCATGATGCATCTGTCAGATTCTGGCAGAAGCATTGTTTTCAATAAACTCAGCTTCAGTTTGCTGATGTGAGTGCATTTCTACCACTGTGCCAGGAACAATGAACTTTTCTTGTTTAATATTATTATTTGTAAATATTTTCCCATGACTTAAATTATTTTCTTACAAAATAATGACACAATTCTTTATCCAAAAATGTTTTACAGAATGATTTGGCCTTACTAGTCTTACTTTTCCAATAAGGAAACAGAGTAAGAAAATTAAGTTACCACTGTTACAAAACTAGCAAATGCCAGAGCTGCTGCTGGACTTCCAGTTGCCTAGATTTTATTCCAGTTGTTCATTCCATTTATCAACCCAGGAGTTACATCTCTAAGCTTCACACTAGAAAAGAATCCTAAATTGTATGTCATAATACATTGTATATTTCCTTTATGTCACTTGTCACAATTTTCTTTAAATACTTGTTTATGTATTTCCTCCTCACTAGAAAATGGGCTTGAGAAGAATGTTTCTGCTCTGTCACCACTAGAAACATAATATTACTCAGTGGTATTTGTTGACTAGTATACAGCAGTAAGAAGGAGGCAGCCCAAAACATTTTTCTTGATATGATTTTAAGAACAGCTTTCTGCTTTGCTTCTCCAAATGGCATATCCACCAATCTGGCTCTGTTTTGACATTCTGCTCACTGGCTCCTGTTTTGACATTCTGCTCACTCTCCCTTATCTAAGTCCTTTCTCTCACTCTACCTCCACTAGCTCCCCTTCATCCTCCTACACACACAGTCCTTAGCAACTATTTTTTCTGGCTTTTTCTTTGTGTGTGCCTGATGAACCAGCACTAAAACAACAGCAAATCAATTGCTCTCTTTATGCTGTCAATTCTTTCTGCCCAGAAATGATAAATATAGTTACAGCCCAATTATCAACTTGTTCCTGTTTCCAAAGGAATTCACGTGATAAAGTGGATGAGAAAAGGCTTTGTGGACAGGAAGATCTCTATGTACATTCTACATGTGCCTCTGGCCTCAATTCCCTCAAATAAAGTAAGAGTAATTATAGCTAACACACAGAGTTGGTAAGAACAGAATATATTGGGCTGAGTGCAGTGGCTCACGCCTGTAATCTCAGCATTTTGGGAGGCCGAGGCAGGTGGATCATGAGGTTAAGAGTTCGAGACCAGCCGGGCACGGTGGCTCACGCCTGTAATCCTAGCACTTTAGGAGGCCAAGGTGGGCAGATCACGAGGTTAGGAGATCGAGACCATCCTGGCTAACACAGTGAAACCCCGTCTCTACTAAAAATACAAAAAATTAGCTGGGTGTGGTGGTGGGCGCTTGTATTCCCAGCTACTTGGGAGGCTGAGGCAGGAGAATGACATGAACCTGGGAGGCTGATCTTGCAGTGAGCTGAGATCACACCACTGCACTCCAGCCTGGGTGACAGAGCGAGACTCCGTCTCAAAAAAAAAAAAAAAAAAGAGTTGAGATCAGCCTGGCCAACATGGTAAAACCCTGTCTCTACTAAGAATACAAAAATTAGCCTGTCGTGGTGGCACGTGCCTGTAATCCCAGCTACTCGGGAGGCTGAGGCAGGAGAATCGCTTGAACCTGGGAGGTGGAGGTTGCAGTGAGACAAGATCGCACCACTGCACTCCAGTTTGGGCAACAGAGCAAGACTCTGTCTCGAAAAAAAAAAAAAAAAAAGAACAGAATATATCAAGCACCTGCTGTACAGTGTACAGCAGTTTATGTTCATCTTTTGTCTTCAACACTAAAAAATTACAATCTCTTTTTCTAACAAAGTTACCCTTTACCCTTTAAATCTCCACACTCAGTCTTTTTAGACTTTTCATTTCCCTAGAATGTATTTCTACCATTAGTGCCATCTCAACTCTAAGCACTTGTCCCATGTGAACTGTGTCCATCTCTAATTATGTGGCCACTCCTTCACTCTGTTTTTCCATAATATTTATCCCCTGCTCATCTTCACTGAAAGCTGTTTTTTCCTTTTCCAGCATCACTTGTCCTGTAGCCCTTCCAGTTGAGTCCCTCATTTTCCCAATGACCCAAAGTCATAGGCCATGGAGAAGGACTGGTTATTCTCCTTATCTTCGTTTTCCATTCTTCTAAATAATCTCTCATATTTCTAAGACTACTATATTATATTTTGTCTTTTCCCTGATTTATTTCTAATTTGTACCAGTTTCAGTGGTACTCACTGTACAGACACATGTGATCCTGTATCACATGTCCTCATTTTAATGGCAACCACAGCTGCATTTTAAACTCAGACTTATCTCATGCTGCTAGCAACTGATGTCTTCTACACACGACAGACTATACTGGGCTCAATACAAGCATGGCCAGGCCATATAGAGGAGTTAGGTCCCCAGGAGCCCCCACAAATACTGAGGGATTACAGCTAATAGAGAAATACTGCAATAATCCTTATCTCAAATGCATAATTCTGGAAAGCATCCTAGATACTTCCTAGAGGTTGCCTGGATCAAGCCCCCCTGGCTCACACAAATTTTCTCAAAAATATTCTGATATTGGCTGGGCGCAGTGGCTCACGCCTGTAATTCCAGCACTTTGGGAGGCCGAGGTAGGCAGATCATGAGGTCAGGAGATTGAGACCATCCTGGCTAACATGGTGAAACCCTGTCTCTACTAAGAATACAAATAATTAGCCGCGCATGTACTAGGCACCTGTAGTCACAGCTACTTAGGAGGCTGAGCCAGGAGAATCACTTGAACCCAGGTGGCGGAAGTTGCAGTGAGCTGGGATCGCACCACTGTACTCCAGCCTGGGTAACAGAGTGACACTCCATCTCAAAAAATAAATAAATAAAATAACATAAAATAAATACATTCTGATATTAAATCTTACTACTTCATCTCACTTTCCTTGTCTCCTCACTTTACCCTTTTTGGAATCATATCTCAAATAAACTGCCTACACTTATGTTTGTGTATATAGGTTCTCCTATTGGGAGAATGCAAATTAAAACACACACACACCCTCAAGTATGTGAGCATGTGACACATTATCGCTATCCTTCTTTTGTCTCCTGTAACCTAATAACATGATCAAGTCCCCTATTTCTTCTTTCTTTTTTTTTTTGCATGCTGAATACCTCCAGATGTCACTTTGTGTTAAAATATATTGAAGTAGTTCTATGTTACAATTAGCTTCCTCACAAGCTGTCCATTCTTTATTCATGTAGAAAACAGTTATTTTCCTTGCTATTCTCTCAAACTGCTTCTTAAAATGTATCAAATATTCTATATGCCAAATTCTATAAGCCATTTTTCTCATTTTCTGTTCTTATTCTCCTTGGCATTTCGGAACTTTGGTCACATAGCAAACGTCTAGTCATAGTGTCACAGATAGGAGAAATGACAGAAGAGGAAAATCAAAGAGAAAAGGGATGATCTTCTCAAAGTGACACATGGGTAGATATACCAAGCAATGATCTGGAATATGCACAAGATTTACTAAAGCAACGTATCAGTCATTTTTGCATCTGCCAAAGCCCCTAACGGAAAAACAAAAACATGAAGTGGTAGGTGAGAAAGCTACAACATTAAGTGAACGATAAAAGGTGAGCACATATGGATTTTTATAAAGGCTAAAGGCCACTTGAGGATTTGATATTTCTCAACAGAAATTAGCATGCCCCATGCAAATATTTATGGCCTTTTTTGGTGCACAGTATGAAGGGAGGGAGAAATTCAATGTTGCACATTTGCCATGGTTGCTGAAAGCAATTTTCCCTTATTTGAAAAAAAGAAAATCAATGTAGAATTGGTGACACAGTAAAGAGGAAAAATCAAGAATAGAATATTGTATATGGACTAGGCATTAATATGCACATAATAACAATTTTGTGAAATGAATAATGATATTGTATAGGGAGCTGGAGAGAGAGATGCAGCATGGATAACCTTGACCAAAAAGCTGAGAGCACCATTTTCAAATCTAATACTGTCTAAATTACCATGGACATTTCTCCTGTCAGTATATTTTTATATAAGAGCAGGTCATTGTTTTACTTAAAAACTGTACTTCTATTGTTCACTTACCTTGCTAAAAATACTTATAAGCTCAGTAGAAATTGCAATCCTTTTAATATTGGAGTGTTTTATTAGCCTCACATATTTGGCTTGCTTTTTCAAAATGCATGTTGCTTGATGCACTTTTAGAGACATCTGGTGTCACTATGTGATTAGAACCATTACAAAGGTATGAAGCTCCGAAAACAGGTTCATAATGGAAATCTTGACGTAACCTTAACTATAGGTGACACTGAAATAAATAGTGTCTCTGCTCTGGCTCTGAAGCTGCTTAGTTAAGTGGAAAATGGCTGTGTTAGCTGGGTGTGCAATCATATGAAAGAGTTCAGTAAATTGTTGAGAATGCTCTGCTACCAAGTGCTTGTGCACATGCAGCATTTATGCAGGAATATACATATTTACATTTGAGATTAACTTGCTGATTCTATGCTTACATTTATAAGACAAGCTTTGAAACATAATGTTTAATTTACATTTCTACTGTAACAGAGTGGGACCCTACTGTATCTAAGGTAAGAGACATGTAGTATATTTTCCTCCATAAAATAAAAAATCTGAATTTTGTCTACCGAACTACAGAGTCCATCTATTTCAGCAAAATCTTATCAGCAGGATTTCCCATTGTCACCTAATAGCTGAAACTCAATGTTACTGTCATCCTCAAACTCCAAGGCATTTTTAGAAGAACAAAGTACATGTCTTAGGAGTGGACTTCAGTAAACACTGAGGTTCATGTCTTACTAAATGCATATAACTTACAAAATAATTCTTCCTTTTCAAAGAATTGCATGGGCAAAAAATACTTTGGTTTTACTAATGATCCAATATTTACACGACATCTTCACATCATTAAAATGTAGTGCAAATAATTGGGATTCTTAGAGTAGGCAAGTCCAATTTTAGCATATTTTAAGTCAATTTTTATTTAGAGAATTTTCTGTTTTGTAGCTTAAGACCTATCTGATTACTGTAGCCTTGTAGTATAGTTTGAAATCAGGTAGCGTGATGCCTCCAGCTTTGTTCTTTTGGCTTAGGATTGACTTACAGCATGGTACCAGTACCAAAACAGAGACATAGATCAATGGAACAGAACAGAGCTCTCAGAAATAATGCCACATATCTACAACTATCTGATCTTTGACAAACCTGACAAAAACAAGAAATGGGGAAAGGATTCCCTATTTAATAAATGCTGCTGGGAAAACTGGCTAGCCATATGTAGAAAACTGAAACTGGATCCCTTCCTTACACCTTATACAAAAATTAATCCAAGATGGATTAAAGGCTTACATGTTAGACCTAAAACCATAAAAACCCTAGAAGAAAACCTAGGCAATACCATTCAGGACATAGGCTTGGGCAAGGACTTCATGTCTAAAACATCAAAAGCAATGGCAACAAAAGCCAAAATTGACAAATGGGATCTAATTAAACTAAAGAGCTTCTGCACAGCAAAAGAAACTACCATCACAGTGAACAGGCAACCTACAGAATGAGAGAAAACTTTCTCAACCTACTCATCTGCGAAAGGGCTAAAATCCAGAATCTACAATGAACTCAAACAAATTTACAAGAAAAAAACAAACAACCCCATCAAAAGGTGGGCAAAGGACATGAGCAGACACTTCTCAAAAGAAGACATTTATGCAGCCAAAAGACACATGAAAAAATGCTCATCATCACTGGCCATCAGAGAAATGCAAATCAAAACCACAGTGAGATACCATCTCACACCAGTTAGAATGGCCATCATTAAAAAATCAGGAAACAACAGGTGCTGGAGAGGATGTGGAGAAATAGGAACACTTTTACACTGTTGGTGGGACTGTAAACTAGTTCAACCATTGTGGAAGTCAGTGTGGCGATTCCTCAGGGATCTAGAACTAGAAATACCATTTGACCCAGCCATCCCATTACTGGGTATATACCCAAAGGACTATAAATCATGCTGCTATAAAGACACATGAACACGTATGTTTATTGTGGCATTATTCACAATAGCAAAGACTTGGAACCAACCCAAATGTCCAACAACAATAGACTGGATTAAGAAAATGTGGCACATATACACCATGGAATACTATGCAGCCATAAAAAATGATGAGTTCATGTCCTTTGTAGGGACATGGATGAAACTGGAAACCATCATTCTCAGTAAACTAGCACAAGGACAAAAAACAAACACCACATGTTCTCACTCATAGGTGAGAACTGAACAATGAGAACACATGGGCACAGGAAGGGGAACATCACACTCCGGGGACTGTTGTCGGGTGGGGGGAGGGGGGAGGGACAGCATTAGGAGATATATCTAATGCTAAATGACGAGTTAATGGGTGCAGCACACTAACATGGCACATGGATATATATGTAACAAACCTGCACATTGTGCACATGTACCCTAAAACTTAAAGTATAATAATAATAATAATAAAGGCATAATTGAAACACACACACACACACACACAAAAAGACTTATCTGATGTATATGCTCTGCTGGTATTTTCATTACTGTTGGATTACCCTTCATTTATTAAGTCTCTAAGACAATGTTCAATGCTTCATTTGCTATTTTATTAACTTTTGGACATTCTGATACATGAGTGAATATCTTCTAAATTGTAAAATGATGCATAAATACAAGCAGTTATTAAAATTATATACAGTTATGGTTCTTATGACAAATAAAGGAAAGTTAAAGGTCAACTTTGAGTGATAAATACTTCTTTGAGGCCATGAGCACTCTGGTAAACAAGAATTCTATGTTGAGATTTGTTTTCATGTGTATAGAGTTCATTTATCCTGCTACTTTTTCAAGATCCATTGTATTCCTCTTGCCTTACTCATTTTCTTACACAGTTTACATTTCATGGTATATTATTAAAATCAATTATTTGCAAATTCTTAACTCCCAATCTGTTCTATGTTTATCGTGCCAGTGCTCCTTACTCCCACTGTTGTTAAAATGAACTACTGAGTACACCAAGTCTCTAATCATGGAGCTGAAAACTGTCATCTTTTTCTGTGTGGACCCTAATCAATATACTTTCATGGGTCTTCTGCTCTCATCATGTTTTCCTGCTACACATCTAAGAACTCTCTATTTCTTCAACATTTTTTCCTAGGTTATTTCATCCAATGTCTTCAAAGTATTTACTTTCTGTAGACCAATGACTCCCAGATTTTCTATCAATTTATGCCCTCTTGAATTCTTATATCCATTATATTATCAGCAATTACTGAAGACATAAATACGAGTCATTCTTGATTTTTAACTTTTTCTCACCATCCTGTTCAATTTTTTAGAAATTACCATTGAGGCCGGGCGCGGTAGCTCACGACTGTAATCCCAGCACTTTGGGAGGCCGAGGCGGGCAGATCACGAGGTCAGGAGATCGAGACCATCCTGGCTAACACAGTGAAACCCTGTCTCTGCTAAAAAAAAAAAAAATTAGCCAGGCGTGGTGGCAGGAGCCTGTAACCCCAGCTACTCTGGAGGCTGAGGCAGGAAAATGGCGTGTACCCAGGAGGTGAAGCTTGCAGTGAGCCGACATTGAGCCACTGCATTCCAGCCTGGGCGACAGAGAGAGAGACTCCCTCTCAAAAAAAAAAAAATTACCATTGAATGTACATTTCTTCTTCCCAGTATTATCTCCTTTGGTGAAGCCTCCAAGTTTTTTTTTTATTTATACTACATTTAAACCATATAATTATTCTGTGTGCATTCATGCTTGCTTTCTTACAATATATTTGCCACAAAATAGGTATAGTCATCCTTTTGATCACTGCCCTAAACAATCTTCCAAGACTTCTAATAACACAGAGAGTAAACCCAAAATGCTTATGATGACCCAAGACATAAAAACAATAAGGATCAAGCATCTGGCTTCGCATCTGACTTACAAATAAAAGGCAAAGCCCTTACAGTGGACTTCAGTCAGGGCCAGCAAACTGAAAAAGGCCAGCTGGTAATATTTCAGACTTTCTGGGCCATTCGGTCTCTGTTGCAACTACTCAACTCTGCTTCGTAGCATGAAATCAGCCATGGACAATACATCATGAATAAGTATGGCTGTATCTTCATACAAGTTTATTTACTAAAACGGGTAGCAGGCTCCTACATATAGTTTACTGATCCTGTACTAAAGGACTATATATATTGTGCTCCTCTAATACACATATACATAATGAATAGGTATGGCTGTATCTTCATACAAGTTTATTTAGTAAAACAGGTAGCAGGCTCCTACGTATAGTTTACTGATTCTTTAGTGTGTGTGTATATATATATATATACACACTAAATATATATACATATAGAAATATATATATACATTAAAGAAAATATATATACACTAAATATATATATAATAATATATAAATATATATAAATATATATATACACACAGACACACACACACACATAGGACTATATATATTGTGCTCCTCTAATACACACACACACACACACACACACAAACACGACACAGGTGATGTTGTTTCTACTCTTCACCCCCTTGCTCACTACTGTAATGAGACTTACTTCCTTGTTGTTTCTAAAATATGCCAACCACACTCCTGACTCAGGGCCTTTGCCAGGGTTTTCTCTGCTGTCCTTTTCTGGAATATCAGCAAGGTTTTAATCTTTCCATTCCTTTTCATGTCTTCTTATCTCCTCAGTGAAGCTTGTTTGATCATCCTATTTTAAGTATAAATCTCACTGCCTTAGCTTGACGCTGCTATTCCACTTCCCTATTTGTTTTACCCATAACGAATAAAGAAACATTTGAAACAATTTAGATTTTACATGTTTGTTTGTTGAGCCTCTCCCTGCATTATGAAAGCAGAGGTTTTGGTCTATTTTCTTTTCTGCTACATTTTAATATCCCAGCACAGTGACTACAATATATAAGATATTCAATTAACATTTATTTACCCCTTTTTAATTATAAAGCTTTGATTTGGAAAAAGAAGAAGACCTAAGATTTTTGAAATATATGTGGTATAAAGTACTTCAATAGAAGTTGACATATTTAGCTTCTGGTAACGGTGAGAAATTACAAAGGAAAAAGAAAAACAATACAGAATATAAACTTGTCTATCATGTAAACTTTATAGTCACCCATATTTGATCCCCATTCATTTCTGTTTTCCTTCCCAGAAAAGGATACATAACTACTGATGGAGAATCAGACTCCATCAATTGCCAAGAATTAAAGATTAGCATTTTGTGGTTGTTAATTCATTTCATCCCTGTTCTTTTAAATATTCTTCTTTAAATTTTCAATTGGTACCAATTATTTAATATTTCAAAACTACAAGATAAAAAGTGAGAATATCTTATCTAACCTTGTTCCACTTTTTGGTGACAACTAATGTTACAAGCTTGATCGACAGGCTTCCACAACATTTTTCCTCATGGTCATAAATACTTGTTTTTCTCATAAATAGGACCAAACTATTTATATTTTCTATGAATTGTCTTTTTGCTTAACCACATGGAGTAGAAATCATTTCAGGATAGTACTTATAAATATATTCTATTATTTTACTTTTTTATTGAGTTCAGTATAATGAATGAACTATATGTGTGCAACCGTTTCTTTATAGATTTTTTTTTACATTCAAACAATTCAAAAAATAGCAGAAATAAATACTTTTCAACATACATTGTCCTTATGGTTATATGTTAATAATTCTTTGGCTTAGACTCGTAGAAGTAGAGTTGCTGAAGCAAAGGACTTACACATTTTAATAAGCTGTCAAATTCTTCAAAAAGCTATTTTAATTTATAATACCTATAATCACTATCAGTGTTATGAAAGAGTGTATGTTTTGTCAACTCAGAATGTATACTTTTGTTAGCTTATCTAAGGCATACAATTTTAATTTTACTTTAAATTTCCCTATTTCATTTTAATTCCTCTGATTACAAAGGATATGAATAATCTTTCTTTACATTCATTTGTTTTAAACGTTTTCCATGAATATCCTATTCATACCCAAAGCCTATTTTTATTTTATTGTTTTGTATTTTTAAATGTTGATTTACATATATATGTTAAACATTAAAATGTTGTCTATTATGAACAAAAACTTTTATTTGAGCATTAGCTTTTTTATTTTGTTTATGATTTATTTTTCATGGAAGTTTTAATTTATGCAATATCAAATTTTTTCATCCTTTCCTATATGAATTCTGAATGGAACTTGGAATTTCAGGCCTCAACACTTCCTCACATCTCATTTCTTTCACTTTTAGTGTTGAACACAGGTGAATATATAGATTTGTAAAAAGATAATTTATTTTATACATTGGAGTTTCTTTAAAACTTTTTTAAAGGATTTTGGCTTAAATTGGTAAATCATTAAATATAAAATATATAAACTATCATAAACAGTTATTCTTTCATTTTCTGATTTTCAGCATATAACACAATATAAACCAGTAAAATAACACCTGGAAAACTCAGTTGTAAGAGCTTTGTAAACATGCATATTCTCAAGTTCACTTCCAAAGTATGGATGCAATAGTTTGGTAATTAAGTCTAGGAATATATTAGCAAGCACCCATGGTTATATTCTTAGATATTCTGATCTTTGAAAAATCTCACTTATTATTTTTATATAATTTTGATTATTAATGAGAATTCTATTAGTTTTCGTATAAGCAATACAAAGAAAATTGTATGAAATGTGTATTCAACATCCCAATGAAAATACAAAATTGTAACTAGGAGATAATTTATAAGCCAACTGCAAAACATGTAAGTGTCAGAGACTGTTTTTCCATGTTTGTAATAGTACATGGCAAAAATGAGTTTGCTTTTGACATCTCTGAATAGAAACTAAAATTTTCCTCTTAGAAATATAGCTTGAACTTAGAGAAAAAGCTTCCTGCTGACCTTGATATTATCATTCTGTCTATTTTCTGGCCTGTCTCCTAAAACATAAATAAATAAAAAAGCTAGAGAGATATATTCTACAAGAATCTTTATAAGTTTTGTTTAGAGAGCATATGTGTGGGCATGTTCAGTTTTCCTTTACCTTGCCAAAGTACTACTGGGGACATTTCAGGGATATTTTGACAGATGCAAATTATCATACCAATGGTTATATATAGATTATGAGATGTAGAAGTAACTCCAGAAAACAGGTCCTGTGTTAGTCCCTTTTCACATTGTTAAAAATACTTTAGACTGGATAACTTATAAAGAAAAGAGGTTTAACTGGCTCACAATTCCATCGGTAAGCATGGCAGCATCTGCTTGGCTTCTGGGGAGGCCTCAGGAAACTTAAAATCATGGCAGAAGGCAAAGAGGGGAGCAGGAACATCTTACATAACCAGAGTAGGAGAAGAAAGAGAGGGTGAAATTGCCACAAACTTTTAAACAACCAGACCTCAGTGCTAGGGCAATGGTGCTAAACCATTAGAAACCACCCCCATCATCCAATCACCTCCCACCAAGCCCCACCTCCAGCTTTCAGGATCACATTTCAACATGAAATGTGGGAAGGGACACAAATCCAAACCATATTATTCTGCTCCTGGCCCCTCCCAAATCCTATGTCCTATACACCTTGCAATATAAAATCCTGCCTTCCAACCAGTCCCTGAAAGTCTTAACTCAGTCCAGCATTAACTCAAAAGTCCACAGTCCAAAGTCTTATCTGAGACAAGGCAAGCTTCTTCCACCTATGAGCCTGTAAAATAAAAAACAAGTTAGTCACTTCCAAGATACAATGGGGGTACAGGCACTGGGTAAATACTCCCATTCCAAAATAAAGCAGTCAGCCACAAAAAGGGGGGCAACATGACTCATGCAAGTCCAAAACCCAGCAGAACAGTCATTCAACCATAAAGCTCCAAAATAATCTTATTTGATTCCATATCTCACAACTAGAGCACACTGATGCAAGGGGTTGGCTCTAAAGGCCTTGGGCAGCTATGCCCTTATGGCTTCTCTCAAGGGCTGGCATTGGGTGCCTACAGTTTTTCCAAGTACACAGTGCAAGCGTGTTGGTGGACTTACAATTCCAGGGTGTGGAGGATGGTGGACCTCTTCTCACACCTCCACCACACAGTGCTCCAGTTGGGACTCTGTGTGGGGATTCCAACCCCACATTTCCCCTCCACACTTCCCTAGTTGAGGTTCTCCATGAGGCTCTGTGCTGCAGCAGGCTTCTGCCTGAACATCCAAGCTTTTCCATACATTCTCTGAAATCTAACCTCAACTTTTACACTCTGTGTACCCACAAACTTAACACCATGTGGAAGCTGCCAAGGCTTACAGCTTGGATCCTCTGAAGCAGTGGCCCAAGCAGTACACAGGTCCCTTTGAACCATGGCTAGAGCTGGAGTGATTGGGATGTGAGAATCAGTATACCAAGGCTGCACAGGGCAGTGGGGTCATCGTCCTGGCCCCCAAAACCATTCTTTCCTCCTATGTCTCCAGGCCTGTGATGGGAGGGGCTGCCTCAGAGGTCTCCGAAATGCCCTCCAGGCCTCTCCCTTATTGTCTTGCCTATCAGCACTTGCCTTCCTTCTAGTTATGCAAATTTCTGCAGCTGACTTGAATTGCTCCCTGAAAACGGGCTTTTATTTTCTATCACATTGTTGGACTGCAAATTTTTCAAACTTTTATCTCTGCTTTCCTTTTAAATATAAGTTCCAGTTTCAGGCCGTTTCTTTGCTAATGCATATAAGATAGGCTTTTAGAAGCAGTTGGTCCAAATACTGAATGCTGTGCTGCTTAGATATTTCTTCCATCAGATGCCCTAATTCATCACTCTCAATCATCCATAGATCCCTAGAGTAGAGGCACAATGCTGTCAACCTCTTTGCTAACATATAACAAAAGTGACCTTCACTCCAGTTCCCAATAAGTTCGTCATCTCCATCAGAGACCTCCTCAGTCTGGACTTCACTGTCGAAAACCCTATCAGCATTTTGGTCACAACAATTTAACAGATCTCAAGGAAGTTCCAAACTTTCTCACATTTTCCTGTCTTCTTCTGAGCCCTCCATACTCTTCAAACTTCTGCTCATCACCCAGTTCCAAAGTTGCTTCCATATTTTCAAGTATCTTTATAGGAATGCTCTACTTCTTGGTACCAATTTTCTGTATTAGTCAGTTCTTGCATTGCTCTAAAGAACTACCTAAGACTGGGTAATTTATAAGGAAAAGAGGTTTAATTGGCTCACAGTTCCACAGACTCTACAGAAAGCATGGCAGCATGTGCTTGGCTTTGGGAGAGGCCTTAGGAAACTTCCAATCTTGGAGAAAGTTGAAGGAGAGGCAGGCACATCTTACATGGCCAGAGCAGGAGGAAGGGGCAGGCGGAGGTGCCACACATTTTTAAACAACCAGCTCTCACAAGAACTCCATCACAAGAACAGTACTAGGGGGATGGTGTTAAACTATTAGAAACTTACCCATGATTCAGTCACCTCCCACCAGGCCTCACCTCCAGCACTGAGGATTACATTTCAGCAGGAGATTTGAGTGGGGACACAGATCCAAACCATATGAGATACTAAACTATTTTAAAATAATATCATTTGATTTTAAAATGTGTTTCTATTTTATGGGTCTAGAAAGCCACAGGAAAAAAAGGAATGTGAAACTCAAGAGATATTAGTATGACATATCATAAAGCATATCTGGAAATGAAACAGGATCTTCTTGAATGGGCTAATGGACCATGCAGTGCAGCTTCTTGTCTCTGGCACTGTCCAATGTGAAAAAGAATGAGGCAATATAAAAAGTAAAGTAATTTTTAAAATAAAAACTCTACCATGGTTTTTGTTGTCATTTTTTTTCTTTTTCTTTTTTTTGTAGCATGATTGTACTTAGTACTTAGCCAACTGATCTAGATTGGTGAAGGCACTATATAAATAGCAATCATATTTGTAAATTACTGATACCTTATAGTCCACTTTTATTTCTCACAATGATCCTATAATTTTGGTGTTTTTAACTCAAGTTTGCAAACTAGAAACAGAAGCTGAAAGTAATTAAGCAACTAATTTCGTCTTTTATTTTTATTTTTTTACTTTTCATTTTTTTGAGACAGGGTCTCTCTCCCTGTCACTCAGGCTGGAGTGCAGCAGCACAATAATGGCTCTGAAGCCCTGGTCTCCTGGTCCCAACGTCTCTTCCTATCTTGGCCTGCCAAGTAGCTGGGACTATGGGTGCACACCACCATGGTTGGGTTATTTTTTTATTTTTTTTGTAGAGACAGAGTCTCACTGTGTTTTTCCAAGGCTGGTCTCAAATTGCTGGGCTCAAGCCATCCTCCCACCTTTGCCTAGCAAAGTGCTGGGATTACAGGCATAAGCCACTGAGCCCAGCCCTAAACTAGTCTTTTAAATGCGTGAGTAACTATTCATATTATATCATGTCTGATTTTTAAACTAATTATTTATAGTAACACAGATACTTCTAAATATTATAGTTAATTCTATAAATTAAAATAGTATCTTTACAGATTGTAAGCATTCATCGCTTTTATAAATTTATTTATCTAATTTTCACAAATGATCTCTTTAATAATCAATCTACAAATTAGGAAATACGTGTTAAATTTATTTAAAAGTATGATTCTTAAATCTTATCTTTTAATAAAATGAATATACCCCTCTGACCTTCATAGATATGATATCTGTTGTCTCTAGGTTTTAGTTCCTAGTTTCTAAAGTAAGAAAATATACAAATCAATAGGCCATAAAAGCAACTCCTCATCTCAGACTTTTAGCCAAAATAAAATACAAGAAAGGAGAAAAATTTTTCTCATTTACAACATATTTTAAAATGTTATTGATTAGTCATAGAAAGAGTATTGTTATGCACATTTAACATTCCTAATGGGTTTTAAATTTTAGTTGCTTTATTAATTTTTTTTTCTGAAGAAACCAACTTTAGCAATTGGAATATCATTGTTAACAAAAGACTGAGAACTGCAGAGGAAAAAGAGCCCTATTTTCTATCAAGAAACAATCTGCAGGGACTACAGGTGCCTGCCACCACAGCGACAGAGCGAGACTCCGTCTCAAAAAAAAAAAAAAAAAAAAAAAAAAAAAACAAGAAACCATTTGCAGATTGGGGAGACACAACCTCTAGTAGAAGTGAAAGCATGCTCTCTAAGGGACAAAGGAAGAGTCTGGTTTAAATAGGGAAAGTTCTCACCCCAGTCCTCAATCAGGTCTGTTTATGCAAAAAAAGTGATCGAACTTGTTTAATTCTGATTGGTCGAAAGTGCTGAGCCCTGATTGGGTGGTTTCCAAGCCCTGATTGGGTGGTTTCCAAGCCCAAAACAAGAAGTATCTGTCAGGTATTTCTTTTGAAAGGCCACCATTTGGGGAGGGAGGGCGGGTATTCCAGCTACTGTTTATCTTGGCACTCACAACAGGAACTGGTTTTACTTGATTGTAGAAAGGAAGGTACTGTGCCACTTTCACAATATCTTTCCTAGGACAGAGTATTTGACTGCTCTCACACCCAGCCTTGGCCACCAGATTCTGTTTTAATGTCAAGCACCTCAGCCACAGGGAGCCCATTTTGTCTGTTGGCCAGGGGCATACTTAACATCGTGATAATTGTGCATTCTATTTAAACTTCATGAAGTTGTTTTGTTTGGATAAATAACATATTTAAAATATAAAATGAAGTTATCTCACACTCACACATATCCAATGACTGAAAGTTTTTTAAAACAAAAGCTACAAGTTGAAATTTTCCACTATGCAAATAAAAAAATTATAACAAAATTTTATACTAACAATATTAAACATATTTGAACTTAGGAGAATAGTAATGACAGAAATAATATACAAAAGAGAAGGAAATGGCAATTTGGACTTCACGTTTTTAAACTGATGAAAGCAGGCAAACAAAATTGAGTAATTTAAAAATGCATGCCTTTCTGTCAAGATTTGAAGCAATGAAAGAAAATAAGAAATAAAAAATATTGAGCAATTGCCTTCTAAATCATAAAAATAGTAAAGGAGAAAACATGCAAAGAGGCAAAATATGATTTTAAAAAAGCAACCATAAGCATAGAGAACTAGTATCTCATTATGAGAGGTGTTTCTTTCCTAAACTTAAGGCTTTTTACTAATATTGTAGAACATATAAAAAAAAGGATGAAGGGAGACAAGTAAAACCACAGAAATTCTGCATAGGGTACAAAGGATCTTTAAATCAGCCAGTCAATACATTTATACATGCATATTTACATTAAACAAAATGGAATTATTATTTACTGAACACATTAGAAAACATCTACTTTGGTAGGATATTCATAGTTGCAGGGCTAATGGGGACAAATATTGGAGTCCTTCGCTCCTTATGGAAGAGATTCACTTGTAAACTCCCCACAATTTAGGATGAGATTCTATAGGGTCTACACCGTAAGAGTAATGATGACCTAGGAAATAATCCAACTCTCCCAGATACTGCAGCCCTGTGAGGGATCAATTCAATTCCTATAATAAACAACTCAAGGTCTGCTAATGCTTTTCTTTAATTAACTTGTGAATTTAAGGGAGTAAAAGGAAAACTAGTATGTTGTTAACATTATTTGATTACTATTGTTATGTATTGACAAGTATTCCTAGAAAAAAGATGAGTTCAGGAACCATTAGACTGCTTCTCAAACATAAAAAGAAGCACAGAAATACAGCAAAGGCCAGAATTTGCAGAATTAGAAAATAGAACTGTTTCTCAACTCCAACTGGTAAAAGATAAACTATGAAGGCCTTGAGCAACAACAACAACAACAAAAACAATTAAAATTCAGCCTCAAGCAAGAATCATATCAAGGTGATGTCTATTAAAACATTAAAAACAAACACCTACTAATGTTGCATTGATTCAGCCCTTTCAATTAAACAAAATGGCTTAAGACTAACATATCTCTTAGAAGCTTCATAGGCTCAACATAACAGCATTTAAGCCCAGAGGAAAGAAAAAAATCTTATAAAGAATTACCGGTATGGTTATCAGTACCTGTAGCAGATTGTAATCAAGCAAATTTAAAGCCCACTATTGCTTTTGAAAAGTTTTACTGTTAAGATAACCAACAGCCTGGACCAAAAGAATTTGTGACTGTTAAAAAATCTGAAATAACCCTTGGGGCACCCAGTTTCCTATGACCAGGAATCAGAGCAAAAGAGCTTCACAGACTCTGGGGAAAGAATAGTCTCCAAAATCTGATACAGCCAATGAACATAGTGGAAAAGAAAAGTACCCACAAGAGGAACAGAGCCAAGGGCCATGCAGAACATCAGATTGAGGATTGTCTACCCTAGAACAGATCAAGGGTGGAGAAAAAAAAAAAAAGAGGGAGGAGGGGAAGGAAGGTGGAGCAGATGGTGGGAGGGTGGAATTTCTTCAGAATTTCAGAAATGTCCTAGTGACTACCAGATAGATGATAGATAGATATATAGATAAACAAAAGCAATTTTTTCAGTTCTCCTTTTCTTCTGCCTGTTTGTCCAGGCCCAGTAATATTTTATCCAACCTGGATCCTGTTAGAAAGAAAAAAAGCCATAGGTTCACCAAGAGTTGAAATGAAATATGATAAATAAAGAAATGTTGTTGCTGTGTTACTGGGTTTGGAATGTAGTTGTTATCACACCGTAAACTCTAACTGATTACACCTGCAGTGCATCAGCAACATGATTGATGTTTGAAATCTTGTCTTGGATACTATTGGTGCTTTGTCAAGATTCCTTTAACTGTGGCAATGCACCCATCTTCATGTTGCCTAGAATACTGCCTGCTCATATAGACCAGTTTCCTTCTTCTCCAAAGAACTTTTCTTGGTCAAATGGGAGCTGCCTAACTCTGGAGATTATGCTTCCCCTTATCACAGTAAGCAGCCTGTGGCCTGTGATTGACAAACATACCTGTACTAAAAGCCCACTCCCTTGAAACAACATGGTATTACGTGTGCAAGTCATGCTCCAGATCTTTCCTATGAGATCCCACTAAAACTAGCCTGATACCTCCTAGACAATACCTGCTTAGCTTTTTACCCTCTACCCAATCTTCCTTCCCTCATTCCACACCCATTCTCCTTGAGAGCATTTCCTAAATCCTTTGAACAAAAATTCCCAGGTTAGATGCCCCTCCCCTCCCCTTCCCTTCTTCTTTTTCTTTTTCTTTTTTTTTTTTGAAACCTGACCTAAGTAGTTGGAATCAGAAGCAGGCTCCCAGGATGGGATTCTAGAATTGAATACGTCACTGGTTGGATGGCAATAGAAATTATTATCACTGGCAGTAGGATAAGTAGGAAGTTCTTGAAACTGCTCCCCATATCCAGTAATACAGAAAACAAAAAAGCAACATTATACTCCAGGAGGAGGAGCAAAAATTTATGTCAATCTTAAAGACAAAAGGATGTAAGGGTGGTGGTTCCCATCAAATATTCATTTATTATACTTGTCTGACTTCTTCAAACTCCAAGAATGATCTAGAAAGATAATAGTGGGCTACTGCAAACTCAATCAGGTAGTAAATTTATTTGCACTGCTTGGCAGAGGTGGTATTTTTGTTACAGCAAATTAGCACAGCATCTGTCACGTTATGTGACCAGTGATAAAGAGAATATAATATTTCTATCCCCATCAGAATGAAGGACCAAAAGCATTTTGCACTCATGTGGCAGACAACATATTTATGATCTTGTTCCAGGCTTTTTCCCCAACCTCTACCAGAATATAATTTGGAGGTATCTGGACCCTTTGGGCATTCTACTAGAACATCACACTGATCTGCTTTTATTTTTGACATTATGTTTGTTGGGCCAAATGAACAATATACAGCCAGTACTTTTGAGACCATGATAAGACACATGTACTTCAAAGGGGGAAAGATAAAACCTACACTGATTCAAGGAGCCACATTAAAATATTTAGAGGTCTAGTGGTCTAGGGAATGTTGTGACACTTCTAAAATAAAGGATGGTTAATTGAACCTTCATGACATTGCATGAAGATGAAATCTCGTCAATTGTTAGGCTTCTTCAGATTTTGGGGTGAGCAGCTTTCATATTTTAAAATGGGGTTCTGACCTGTTGTTGGATTATGTGAAAGGCTGCTAGTTTTGAATGTGCTGCAGGGCAGGAAAATAGGCCCCATCTGTGGTAAATGCAGCCTTGCCACATATTGCAACTATGGCTCAATAGATACTATAGTCCATTTACATGATTTCCCCCCAGATCTGTAATCTGGCTCTGAACAAGGAGATAAGGCATTAACCACTGCCAATATGTCAATGCTGATTTTTGCAGCTGACTACTTTAAACAAAAAGTAGACCTCGATGCTCAAAAATGCTGAATACCAGCTTAAAGATGACTGCAGGCAAAGGTGGGGCACTATGATTGAGTATTCACTATATACTTTAAAGCAATGACTTTTATATAGTAGGATGCATGGGTCTGGAGAACAAAAGCAGGAAGTTTGATACTCTTCACTATCTTTCCCAATAATCCATTAAGGGATTTGTGCTTGTCATCTTTAGAAACACTGGGTTCTTGATGTCCTATTTCCCAGAAAAGGAATTCTTGCCACTAAATATTTAGAGTCACATTGAGCACAAAGCTATAGTTGTCACTGAATCACTATGGGTTCCTTGTGCCACTAGACCAGCAGGCACAAACAGAAGTTACTATAATGGTAAAGGTTACTAACTCTGATTTTCATGAGTGTAGGGGAGAATTATTTAATACACAGGAGATCTTTGGGTGTATCTCTTATTACTTCTATAGCTATTTTAAACTGTAAATAAACAAGTGGAATGTACATGGACTAATAAATATACCTTGACAAAATTTCAGAACCCTATGAAAGAGTCTAGGTTACCTTTTCAGACAAATTATCTAATCAGCAAAATTGCCAGTTGAAGGAAAGGGGAATTTAAAATTGTAGTGAAGGATAGAGATTATGAATATCAGTCACAACCTCAGGATTAACTGCAGCACGTGAACTGAATTGTCCCAACATCCTTCCCTTAATAAGTTTTCCAAGAAATCTCAATCCTACTCTAAAAAGAGTAAGGGGAATCTGTCTGATATTATATATATTTCGAGTTACAACAGTATGTGATTTTTTCAAAGCATTGCAAGCTAAAAATAATGAAATATTTGTTTTCTTTTCCTCTCCTGTGAGAACTTTTATCCGAACTCTGATTATGTGGTAGTTAGAAAAATATTTCCCAAATTTCTTCTATGTAATTCACATAAAATACTACTGAGAGCACTAATCTATTATGCATGCTAATAGTTTATTTTTATAAAACAAATACACCTAAGCATACAAATCAAAATTTTTAATCACCAAAATAAAAGGCAAACAAAAGAATAGAGTTCTTGCTGACTAGCTACACTGAAGAATACCAGCCTCCCTCTTATCCTCTCTTCTTGCCTTATTAAGAAAATGATCTTGATTACAAAGAATAAAGATCAACACAGTGGCCAGAGCTTGTGTAAGTCTTTCAAAATAAAGTGCCCAGTTTGTTCTCCACTGAAAGACAATGAATAATGACATTTTGCAGGTAATCATTGACCCCAGAAAATTAACAATTTATTTCGAATCTTCATGTATATTAAATCAAATATTCCGGGGTGTAGTGTCTATGCAACTTAATTTGGAAGTTATGCAACATAAT
The DNA here is from genome assembly GCF_009828535.3 of Hylobates moloch. Taxonomy (NCBI): domain Eukaryota; kingdom Metazoa; phylum Chordata; class Mammalia; order Primates; family Hylobatidae; genus Hylobates; species Hylobates moloch. The sequence goes on along the minus strand of NW_026652286.1, from coordinate 70,696,356 downwards.
TTACACTTATGATTACAAAAACACTTCTGAAATGTATTCATACAAGTGAATACAATATACACAGCAATGATAAACCTACAAACTGCAAGGAACTACATAGATTTTACAGACACAGTGGTGAGGGAAAGAAATGAAGAACAAAAAATACATACTGTTTGATGACCTTCATATGAAGTTCAAAAACACACAAAACAAATACAGTAAGTTTTTATTTAATGTCATCAATCAGTTCTGGGAAACTGTGCCTTTAAGCAAAATGAAATATCACGAACAAATTTTTTCATGGCAAATTGATATAATTAAGGGTTAAGTTTCTATAGTATATTTCTGGCCACAAAAATATCACCAAATATCTACATAAAGACCCAAAAACACTTCTAATATTAAACATTGAGTGGAATGTGGTCTACGTATATGTTTAAGAAAGATTAATAAAAACATGTAAGATAATTATTTACCCAATTTTGGTGAATCATTGAGTGCTGGTGGTTGTAGTGGGGATGGGTTAAACCAATGAATAAAGTTTTACAAAGCAGACATTGTAAGGAGCATCTCTCACCACCATGCAGTTCAAAAACAAACAAGAATAAATATCGCTGGCTTGTTGTGCACTTTCATACTGTTCCCAGACCAAACTGAGGGTCGGCCTGGTATTTCTCATGGCCCAATAATGAGATGCAGATGACCCACAATCAAACTTGTTTAATCCTAATCGGTCCTGTTAAGAATTCCTTGGTTATTTTGTCACACTTTAAGTCCAAGGCAAAACTCTTGGCGAGCTTTTGTTATACCCTAGCCGTTGTATAAGGGCTTTGGGCTTTTAATATTTAACTTAACCACTTAGTCAGTAGAGAAACAGTTGTTATGGAGGCTTGGGTTAGTGAGACCTGGCTTGCCACAATACTACATCATTTATTTGTCATGCATTTATATGATTATCATACATTTTATAAATTTTTATTTTACAATAATTTGTATCCATTCATTTATTTTTCAACCCCCTTATTTTAGTTTAGGGTCCCAGGTGGCAGAAGCTGTCCCTGTAGCACATGCATAAGGCAGAAACCAGCCCTGGACAGGGCTCTATCTCATGGGAGGGTACACTCACAAACACTTCCACACACACTAAGACTGTGACCATATAGACACACCCATTCACATGACATGTACATCTTTGGGATGTTGGAGGAAACCAGAGTACCTGGAGAGAAAGTGATTTTTTTTTTCTGATTGGCATTATAACAAAAAACATTATTTGAGGACCCTCTGTACTGCATACTATAGACAATTATAAAATTCTGTATGTAATCTTTGTGTATACAATATCTAAACATAGAAAACATATGCTAAACATGTTATAAAAGATAAAAAATTGTATAATTTTTATATACAGGACACTTACCACAAATGGAGCTTGCAGGTCTGGAAGTTGCTCTGGGTGATGGCGGGAGTGAGTGAGTAAATGTGAAGGCCGAGGACATTACTGTACAATATCTGGACTTCTTGAACACTGTACACTAAGGCTACACTAAATTTATTTAAAAATCTGTATTTTTTCCTTTACAATAAATTAACTTTAGCCTACTGTGACTTTTTTATTTTTATTTTTTGAGACGGAGTTTCACTCTTGTTGCCCAGGCTGGAGTGCAATGGCGCAATCTCGGCTCACTGCAACCTCTGCTTCCCAGGTTCAAGCAATTCTCCTGTCTTAGCCTCCTGAGTAGCTGGGATTACAGGCACCTGCCACCATGCCCAGCTAATTTTTGTATTTTTAGTAGAGACGGGGTTTCATCATATTGGTCAGGCTGGTCTGGAACTCCTGACCTCAGGTGATTCGCCCACCTCAGCCTCCCAAAGTGCTGGGAACACAGGTGTGAGCCACCGCGCCCAGCCGTAACTTTTTTACTCTATAGATTACTTAACTTTTTAAACTTTTTGACTCTTCAGTAATAACATGTAGCTTAAAACACATACACATTGTATACTGTACAAAAATATTTTATTTCAATCTTTATAAGCTTTGTATACTCATTTTTCACTTTTAAATTGTTTCTTTGGTATTAAATAACTAAGACATGAACACACACATTAGCCTGGGTCTACATAGTGTCAGGGTCATCACTGTCACTGCCTTTCATCTCTACATAGTGTCCCACTGGAAGTTCTTTAGGGGCAATAAGATGCATGGAGTTTCAGGGGCAATAACATGCATGTCTCCTATGATAACAATGCCTTCTTCTGGAACACCCCCTGAAGGACCTGCCTGAGGCTGTTTTACAGTTAACTTTTATTTTTTAATAAGGAGAAAGCGTACACTCTAAAATGATAAAATGTACAGTATAGTAAATACATAAACCAGTAACGTAGTCATTTATTACCCTTCTTATTATGTACCATACATAACTGTATGTGGTAGACTTTTTGATGACTGACAGCCCAGTAGGTTTATTTACACCAGTACTACAAACAGACAAATAAGCTGTTGTGCTACAACTCTGACGACACCGAGGCCATCACTAGGAGATAGGAGGAATTTTTCAGCTCTATTATGGGACCTCTATCATATATGCAATCCCTTATTAACGGAAAATGTTGCTATAGCTGTACACAGTAAGTCGTCACTTAACCTCCTCGATAGGTTCTAGGAAACGGCGTCTTTAATCAAAATGGCATGTAAGGAAACCAATTTTACCTCAGGCTAATTGAGATAAGCAAGAGTCAAATTCCTGTTGAGGCAGCCAGGTGAGAGACGGTCCCTGGAGAAACTTCAACCAACCTGCACGCTGAGGCGGAGCCTCCGGAAGTTTGGGACGTTCGCAGTGGGGAGGAGCCTGGCCCTTCCTCTTCCTGTGTGGACCCTCGGCTTCAAGCTGCCGGTGGGAAGTGCTCTAGCAGGGGCTATGGTCTAGCGAGAGTCCCTGTTTCCCCCTTTTCTACCTTTTCACAGTATATCACCGATAAAACCCTGTCTTACCATTCAAATTGTCTGTGAATTTGTGCCTGAATTTTCGCGGCCGGAGGACAAAGAACCTTGTCTTTCACTGAATTAAAAAAAAGTCCTGCAACATTTTTTGGTGCACAACGTGGGGGGTCAAGAAGCGGTGAGTGAAATGGGGACTCAAAACCTTTCACTGTGGTTTATAAGCCTTTCTATCCTCTAACTTCTGAGATTAGGGGGAAAATGCCCGCAACCCCTGTATAGGGGTTGGGAAAGACAGGCGAGTGGGGGCTCCTTGCTCCCCCTCCCGTATGTGCCTGGGCTAGGACGCATAACCCAAGGGTCATGCACAGCCGCTGTCTGGTTCCCAGCCACAGTGCATCCATCCTTCCCCTTCCCCAGCCTAGGGGTTTTACTCCATTGGATAGTGATTAAACTTTTATCCCAGGTGGAGGAACCAGTTGCATAAGAATAAGAGGTTCTGGCTGGGCCGGTGGCTCACTCCTGTAATCCCAGCACTTTGGGAGGCCAAGGCGGGTGGATCACGAGATCCGGAATTCGAGACCAGCCTGGCTAATATGGTGGAACCACGTCTCTATTAAAAATACAAAAATTAGCTGGGCGTGATGTCGCGCGCCTCCAGCTGCTCGGGAGTCTGAGGCAGGAGAACTGCTTGAACTCGGGAGGCTGAGGTTGCAGTGGGCAGAGATTGCGCCACGGCACTCCAGCCTGGGTGACAGAATGAGACTCCGTCTCAAAAAAAAAAAAAAAAAAAAAAAAAAAAAAATTGCTTCTTCCCAAGGAAATTTTAAACTGTTTCTTTCCTTCCTCTTCTCTACCTCATCAGCAAGTTAACTTTTAAGGTTTTTTTTTTTCCCCCCTTCTAGGAGACGTTTTACTAGGCCAGATCCCCCAACTATCACCGTTTATATTTGTAAAGTTTTGGCTGTAAAAAATGATCTTGTGGGGACGGGGTTTTCTTCTGCCTTTGTGTGTACTGTGTGTGATGTCTGTAAAAAGAGCTCTAATTAATTTAGCCTAAAGAAAGATAAGTGCTTGGATCTAACATTTTTTAAAGGGAAGATAAAAGCCGTGGTACCTTTCAGTTCACGTGACTTTAATCTTTGATAAATAGAAACAACCTTAAAGGTTATTGGTAAAAAGTAGATGTCATCAAAATGTAAATAGGTGGGCTAAATTATGAAGGTCACATGCAAGGTTTGCTAAGTGTTTTGAGGTTACAAACTGCTTTTTGTGTTTTGAGAACTATTTAATTTGCTGGCCTTCTCAAATGGTAAGGCCTGGGGACAGAGGGAACTAGCCACGCCCTTAATTAAACTGGAGTCAAACTTGGCTGCACTGGACACACAATTAAAGCAACTTACCCCTTTTTACCTGAAAGTTAAAAGTTGCTGCGTGTTACCATTATAACATATAAATGAAACTATTGAAAATAGATTTGAATGCAAGGGGTGTAAGAACAATAAAATGTGTTTTTTAGTAAAAGGTTATAAGAAGGCATGGAAATGTAAATTTTTGCCTAGGGTTAAACATTGTTTTGAGTTACATAGGAAAGCCGAAGATTCAAACAAGTGGTGCAAAAGTTTTGGAAATTAATCCTGCAGAACAGGTTCTCTGTGTGAACCTACTGACTAAATGCAAAAGGGTATTAATATGGTTTTTCTGTAAATTGAGCTTTGAAATAAAAGCATAACAAGGTTTTCTTAAGGTGCTAATCTGTCCTTTGACAAAATTTGTAAAGGGTTATAAAAGGCTTTTGCTTTTTTAAACTTTTTGAGTCATTTTGGCAAAATAACATGGTAATCTGGACTTCTGTTTCATAATATCAAGTGCTTTGAACCTTGAACACATTTAACAGTCTTCCCAAAATCAAACTTAAGTTTCAAAATTGTCTTTCCTGACACCTGGCTTTTTGGATAGTCCAGGGACTCCCGGAATGTCCAGAAAAGAGAGGTAAACAGATTATTTGACATGTTTAGGTACATGGGCTTGCCAAAATGATGTTCAATATTCTTTAGGTTATATGTTGGTAAATAATGCTAATATATGTTCCAAAATTATATGGGATTTCTAAAGTTCTAGTGTCTAAGTATATACTATCAATTATAATCAAGGTTGTTAAGTTTGTAAACCACGGAGGTAGCCAAACTTTGTCAATCGTGTTTCTAAGTGTAACTACTGTGGACATTTTGCTCTTCACAGATGATTGTCTTATTTTAATCCTTTTCAAAAGATGGTTTATAATGAGCTATAGAACTTAAACAGGTGCTCTCAAATACAGACTTCTGATAACTTTGAAGATTGTAATATTAGAATAAAAGAAAATGTACAGGACTGAAAAAGAGTTGAAATGTTCACAAATATCAAATAAAACAAGAGTTAACTAAAAGGACTGAATTCAGGAAGCTGAGGCAAGTCTTTCTGACTTTTGCTTGGAATATTGCTGATCTTTGTTTTTCAGAGTCAAGAAAGCTTATTTTGAAGTATTTACAGCCTTTAATAATTAAGGTGTACACTCCTGTGATCAAAACTTGGAGCATATTTGTTTGTTTCTCTCTGCCTGGTTCTTCTAGAATTTGGAAACCATCTGTGAGTATTCTTACGGCAATATAGTTGTTTGCGTCAGTGCAATAAGAATCCATTTTTCTTTTGCAACAGAACACAATTAGAGAAACTGGTTATTTTACAAAGGCTTTGACTGGAAGGGTATGTTTCCCTTTAAGGAGTCAATCTCGACTTCTGGAGCCAATAAAAGCCCAGTGGGGAAACTGGCCTCATAGCCCTGTCTGTGCAGTCCCTATACAGGGTTCCTGACCTGTGGTCAGTAAAGAATGTCACTTTCTAACAGGTCTAGGAGCTCCAAGTTTATTATGGGACCTTAAGAGGAAAGGATCACCCAACTCACAGGTGTTTGAGAATGCAAACCCATTGTTGAGCTTGGCTTTAGAAGATTTTATCTGAGGCCAGGCGTGGTGGCTCACGCCTGTAATCCCAGCACTTTGGGAGGCCGAGGCGGGTGGATCACGATGTGAGGAGATCGAGACCATCCTGGCTAACACGGTGAAACCCTGTCTCTACAAAAAATGCAAAAAATTAGCCGGATGAGGTGGCTGTAGCCTGTAGTCCCAGCTACTCGGGAGGCTGAGGCAAGAGAATGGCGTGAACCCCAGGGGGTGGAGCCTACAGTGAGCCGAGATCACGCCACAGCACTCCAGCCTGGGCGATAGTGAGACTCCGTCTCAAAAAAAAAAAAGAAGGTTTTATCTGAGATTACTTGTGGAACAAACTTCCATCAAAGCCAATTCAAAAGGCCTCTGTTGAAATAATTATTCTTGCTGCACTTTATGCAAATAATCAGTCCAAGTATAAGACTAAAAAGTCATTTTGCAAACCAGTCCTGTGATGATTTTTTAACAAAAATAGACTGGAGAGAGAGAAATCATGTTTGAAAACATATCATACATTTGTCATTAAATTCTAAACTCACTAGTTGTTTTTAAGTTTTTGCCTACATTTTAGACTAACCCTGCTTGTTACTGTGAACCTATCAGCAATCTCCAGTGGAAGCTCAGAAAGAACAAAAGGGGATGGGTAATGTAAAAATCTGGATCAATATTCTAGTTCAGAGAAATTACCCTGCAAATCCTTCCAGGTGATTGGAATAAATAGAGTGCCTGTCACACCGGGGGTTTTCTTTGGAGACAGTAAGACCAAGGCAACTAACCAAAGCCAAGCACCATGCACCCAAATCCTAGGAAGAATAACTATAGGTACCAGTTATCTGAGTGTGTTAACAAGACATCCGTTTCTCTCCCTTGTTGGAGAAGGACTCAGTTCCACAGTTTCACATCAGCATTCGACTTACAATAAGGAGTCCATGCAACCACCCCCCAAGACACATTTTTGTCCCAGACTCAATCCCAAGCTTCGGGTCAAAGCCCTAGGAAAGAAAACTGGATCTGAGGGCTTCAGAGGCAGATGATAATGGAAGTTAAAAGGCAGCAGTGCAGGTGTGTGTGGCTGATTCGTGCCGATTAAGCCAAGCTGAGGCTGTTTCATTGATAAAGACCACATTAATATTTTAACAGCCCAATGGGTTCACCTTGCCTGCTGCCTAGACAGAGCCGATTTATCAAGATGGGAATTGCAATGACAAAAGAGTAATTCACACGGAGCCAGCTATACAGGAGATTGGAATTTTATTATTACTCCAATCAGTCTCCCTGAGCCTTCAGGGATCAGAATTTTTAAAGATAATTTGGCAGATAGGGGCTTGGGAAGTGGGGAGTGCTGATTGGTCGGGTTGGAGATGGAATCATAGGGGGTCGAAGTTAGGTTTTTTTAATATCTTCTGTTCTTGGGTACAATGGCAGAACTTGTGGAGCCAGATTACTAGTCTGAGTGGTGTCAGCTGATCCACTGAGTGCAGGGTCTGCAAAATATCTCAAGCACTGATCTTACGTTTTACAATAGTGATGTTATCCCCAGGAGCAATTGGGGAGTTTCAGACTTTTGGAGCCAGAGGCTGCATGACGCTTAAATTGTAGAGACGATTCTCTGCTTTGTCACCCAGGCTGGGATGTAGTGGCGCGATCTTGGCTCACTGCAACCTCTGCCTCCCTGGTTCAAGCGATTCTCCTGCCTCAGCCTCCCGAGTAGCTGGGACTAATGGTGTGTGCCACTGCGCCCAGCTAATTTTTGTATTTTTAGTAGAGACGGGTTTCACAATGTTGACCAGGCTGGTCTCGAACTCCTGACCTCGTGATCCACTTGCCTCAGCCTCCCAAAGTGCTGGGATTACAGGTGTGAGCCACCGCACCTGGCCGTAATTTCTAATCTTGTAGATTATTTGGCAGTCCTGCAAAGGCAGACTGGACCCCAGGCAAGAATGGGGTCTTTTTGGGAGAGGGATGTTACCAATTTTGTTTCAGAGTCAAACCATGAACTCAGTTCCTTCCCAAAGTTAGTTTGGCCTATGCCCAGGAATGCACAAGGACAGTTTAAGGGTTAGAAGCAAGATAGAGGCCGGGTGCGGTGGCTCACGCTTGTAATCCCAGCACTTTGGGAGGCTGAGGCGGGTGGATCACGAGGTCAGGAGATCGAGACCACGGTGAAACCCCGTCTCTACTAAAAATACAAAAAATTAGCCGGGCGTGGTGGCGGGCGCCTGTAGTCCCAGCTACTCGGAGAGGCTGAGGCAGGAGAATGGCGTGAACCCAGGAGGCGGAGCTTGCAGTGAGCCGAGATTGCGCCACTGCACTCCAACCTGGGCGACAGAGCGAGACTCCATCTCAAACAAAAAAGAAGCAAGATAGAGTTGGTTAGGTCTGATTTTTTTCACTGTCATAATTTCCTTAGTTATAATTTTGCAAAGGTGGTTTCAATATCCATGGCATAAATGAGGTCTAGGGTGGGAAAGAGACATAGGTGAGAGAAGATATTCCTATTCTCTAAGCTTCTCCACTCATGGGTGCAGGCTGCTTTGGTCCCATGGCGGTGCCTGCCAAGGTCGCTGGAATTTGGGGATGCAAGGACGGAAGAGGGAAAGAGAACACTCTTCCCTGTCTTCCTCATGTGCCTCAAGTATCTGCTATAAAGAGAAGGGAACCAGGGATGTCTGCTGCCCTGTTTCTTGATGGGTAGCCATTCATCTTCAGTCTGTACCCCTTTAGAATGCATCCTAAACCCCTGGGACTCCTTTGAAAAAAAAGCTTTTTTTCTTTCTTCTCCTGGGTTCTCTCTTCACAGATAGGTAACTGTGTCTCCTTACTATAGGACACTCCCCTCAGATGCATCCTCCAAACTGGAAGGAGTTGATTTCCCAGACCTTAAACTGGTTGACTTAGGATTGGGCTCAGGGAAAGGGAACCAGAAGCCCCACATGCCAGAGACACAAGACTGGTGCCACTGGGGTTTTTTTAGGGCTCTCAACCACAGCACAAGGAATAAGAAAAATAAAGAAACTGAAATAGTAGGACGTATTAAAGTATGTAATTTTTATTGCATGGCTTCAGTTGTTTACTCTTGATTTTCAAAATAGCTATATCTTGTAAGCAAAAATGATCATGCTCTGAAATGTGGGACTGTCTTCCATGGAAAGATAATTCCGCATTGATCATGTATTTCAAAATAGAATCTGCTTTTCCCCAAAAAACATAATTCATTAATTCTCCCTAGTTTTATGTTATGTCTTACTGAATAAAACATTAAAATATAAAATGTTGCATTGATAAGGTATCTGCTTTTTTTGTTTGTTTGTTTTTGTTTTTGTGATGGAGTTTTGCTTTTGTCACCCAGGTGGAGTGTTGTAGTGGCACGATCTTGGTTCACTGCCACCTCCACCTCCTAGGTTCAAGCTGTTCTCCTGCCTTAGCCTCCCAAGTAGATGGTATTACAGGCACACACACCTGGCTAATTTTTGTATTTTTAGTAGAGACAGGGTTTCACCGTGTTGGCCAGGCTGGTCTTGAACTCCTGACCTCAGGTGATCTGCCCGCCTCAGACTCCCAAACTGCTGGGACTACAGGCGTGAGCCACCATGCCTGGCCAGTTACCTGCTTTTTAAGCAAATGTAAAGAAACTGCCTTATAGGTTTTAAGGTATGAAGATTTTGGCATAGTAAGAAACCTCTCTTGAGAAGGCCATCAACTGTATTCTGATACTGTGGGGTCATGGCATTATTTAAAAGTTAACTGAAGTTATTTCTACAAATTGTATTCACTTTAAGAAATTGAAATGTGAAATTTCTATAGAGAATGAGAAGTTCCTTTGGAGATGCCACTTACGTGTTAAGTTCCTATTGTCTTTAGCATAATATATGCACTTTACATTCTTAAAGAGTGACATAGTTTGGCTATGTGTTCCTGACCAAATCTCATGTTGAATTGTCAATTTCCAGTGTTGGAGGTGGGGCCTAATGGAAGGTGATTGAAACATGGAGGTGGATTTCTCATAAATGGTTTAACACCGTCGTCTTGATACTGTTCTTGTGACAGTGAGTTGTTCTCTTTCTCTTTCTGGCTCTCTCTTTCTCTCATCTTTGTGTCTCATGTTTGTATGTATGTGTTTTGGGGAGATCCGGTTGCTTAAAAGTGTGTTGCACTTCTTCCCCCCACCCCCTCTCTCCTGCTTTTGCCATGTGATGTACCTGCTCCCCCTTCAGCTTCTGCCGTAATTGTAAACTTCCTGAGGCTTCCTTAGAAGCAGATGCCACTATGTTTCCTATATAGCTTGCAGAACCATAAGCCAATTAAAACTCTTTTTTTAAATATAAATTACCCAGTCTCAGGTATTTCTTTATAGCAATATGACAACTAGTACTTTTGTTGATAAAGTTGATCACAGAAGCTACCTTAGTAGTTCAGCTAAAACTAATAGTAGTCATAAATATATTACAATAAGCAAATTACTAAAATGAGTATTCATTTCTTACTATATGTCATGCATGTTGTAAACACTGTTATCTCTTAAAATTCATAGAAATCTTTCAAGTTAAGTAATAATGAAATTAAATATACATGTGTAGATATGTAGATTGTCATCTATTTTAAATTGTAGGGGCTTTTTCTAGTTTTAGATGAATAGTAAGCTATTAATTTAAAAGCAAAGGAGAAATGATACCCCACAGGAAATTAAAATGCATATACATTGAGCTAAAAGAGGTGATTAACTTTTTTATTTAAACATAGAGGTAATTTCATAATTTCATCCTCTTCCCTCCCCTCCCCTCCCCTCCCCTTCCCTTCTCTTCCCTTTCCATCCTTTCCTTCCCTTTCCTTCTCCTCTCTCCTTTTCTCCATCTCTCTTTCTGGGTGTCTTTCTCTCACCTTTGTATCTCATGTTTGTATGTATGTGTATGTGTATCTGTGTGCATAGCCACCGGAAACTGTATATATGTAAACACAGTCTCCTCAGAAAGCACTAAGAATACTTTTTATTCCAGCACAAATGTTCTGATTAATAGATGATAATATCGGGCTTTAACCCATGTTTTCTGATTTTAAGCAAAGTCTAGTAAATTAAATTAGATGATCTGTCCACAAAGCATAGCCATTTGATTCATGAAACAACTGAGGCTAGTGAGGCTCTTTTCTGTACCTCTATCTTTTACAGATTTTCTGGTCAGATTAAGCCAAGTAAAATGAACTTAACTCAAAGCCTTGAAGACAGAAAAACTTATAAAAGTACAGGCTGCAGTATTCTCATTCAGAAAGAACAACAGGGCAAAAGACCTAAAGAAGGAGCATACTGCGGTTTTCAGAATACCATCAAGGAGGGAAAGAGGTAGGATGTGAGACTGAGAGATAGCGAAGGTCCCCTGTAGCAGAGTTTCATATACCCCTATACCATGATAAGTTAGAGTTCCTCTAAATGTGACAGGAAGCCAATGGAAGGGTCTATGCAAGAAGGGAGTGACGGGTCTTGATTTATATTTTAAAAGGATAAACTACCATGTTAAAGGCTGCTGATTACTTGAGTATGACGTTTACAAAGAATTCCAATTGGCAAAAGAGGTAACTGCTGACCTAGACAAGAAGTGAGTTTGTAGCTAGAGGACGGCGTGGGAATCAAGGGAGGGCATTCTTTGCTTTGTTTGTTTAAAGATGGGAGGTTTTACAGTTTTTTGTTTTTCTGCTTAAGGAAAACATAATAGTTCAGTGTTTAAGATCGTAGAATCTGGAGCCACATTTCCTGGATTCAAATTCTGGCTTAATTCCTTTATCTGTAAAATGGATTTGATAATGGTAAACCATAGGAATAAGGATTACAAAATCAAGACGTGTAAAGCACCTTCAAGTTTTCTTGGCACATTGTAAGCATTATATATTATTAACTATAAAAGAAGGAAAATTTTAAATACAGAGGATATAGAAAAAAATGTGAGAGAAAAATCAGTTGAACGAGAGAGAGGGAGTGAGAACTGGTGCACCATTAAGGATTTCACATTATGTTGGAACAGACGTGGCTCATGCGTTGAACAGGAGGGATGTCACTGTGTGTGTTTGATGAAGCATGCACATTAACTCTTCCTTGAGAGATAATTTATGAGGAGGAAAAAACACCTCTTTTCTTATATTTGGGCATGTGTGATTTATATCTTCCCATGGAGTGATACTATGATTTATTCAAGGTATCTTTATTTGAATGACAAAACTAGAATAAAATATTTCCTAATTTTACATATTTGTACTGGCCTTATTCCAAAATTCATTTTCTGAAAATATAAAGCATATGTCTAGAATGTCTGCTTTGAAAAAGTAGAGTGGGCTAATTTTATGACTGCTAATTTTCCTTTTGTTTTAAATTATTTCAATATACTATGAATAAATAATTAGAAATAAACACATAACGAATTGGGTAGAGCCACCCTGTCCTTCATGGATAAAACTTTTATTTTTATTAATTAAATAAGAAAAAAATGACGTTAAAATCAACCAATTTTTCTTCCTTAGGCGTTACCTTTAAACACTGACAGATTCACAATTAAAATAACAAAATACTTCTCACTGTGTTTTTTTATATATAACAATAAGATACTGACTAAATATGCCAGTACATTTAATCCTTACCTTTTTACTGATATATGTATTTTGCTTTGGTAATCAAAATTAGGAATGCTTTCCTTTCAAAAACCTAAATCAGCACTTGACTCCTGCCATTATGGTTAGGTAGTATTTTCAAATGGAACAAACATGTCATTAAGTAATTGAAAATAATATATGAGGGGAAATTTTAAGATTTCAGGTCAATAATTATGGTTTTATGTAATCCTTCACCTGATGATTTCTAATGTTATTATATAAGCCATCTTAATAGGTTCGTGTGAACTTTGAAGGAAGAATAATAGTTATGTTTCTCATTCCAGTGCTACTGATGGTATCAACATACTGTGTCCGGAATTGGTGGGTTCTTGGTCTCACTGACTTCAAGAATGAAGCCGCGGACCCTTGCGGTGAGTGTTACAGTTCTAAAGGCGGCGTGTCCGCAGTTTGTTCCTTCTGATGTTCGGATGTGTTTGGAGTTTCTTCCTTCTGGTGGGTTTGTGGTCTCGCTGGCTCAGGAGTGAAGCTGCAGAACTTCACAGTGAGTGTTACAGCTCTTAAGTCGGCATGTCTGGAGTTGTTCGTTCCTCCTGGTGGGCTCGTGGTCTCGCTGGCTTCAGGAGTGAAGCTGCAGACCTTCGCGGTGAGTGTTACAGCTCATAAAAGCAGTGTGGACCCAAAGAGTGAGCAGTAGCAAGATTTATTGCAAAGAGCGAAAGAACAAAGCTTCCACAGTGTGGAAGGAGACCCGATCGGGTTGCCACTGCTGGCTGGGGCAGCCTGCTTTTATTCTCTTATCTGGCCCCACCCACGCCCTGCTGATTGGTAGAGCCCAGTGGTCTGTTTTGACAGGGTGCTGATTGGTGCGTTTACAATCTCTGAGCTAGACTTGAAGGTTCTCCACCTCCCCATCAGATCAGTTAGATACAGAGTGTCGACACAAAGGTTCTCCAAGGCCCCACCAGAGCAGCCAGACACAGAGTGTCGATTGCTGCATCCACAAACCTGGAGCTAGACACAGGGTGCTGATTGGTGTGTCCACAATCCCTGAGCTAGACATAAAGGTTTTCCAAGGCCCCACCAGAGTAACTAGATACAGAGTGTCGATTGGTGCATTCACAGACCCTGAGCTAGACACAGGGTGCTGATTGGTGTATTTACAATCCCTGAGCTATACCTAAAGGTTCTCCACATCTCCACCAGACTCAGGAGTCCAGCTGGCTTCACCCAGTGGATCCCACACTGGGGCTGCAGGTGGAGCTGCCTGCCAGTCCCGTGCCACACGCTCGCACTCCTCAGACCTTGGGTGGTCGATGGGACTGGGTGCCGTGGAGCACGGGATGGCGCTCCTTGGGGAGGCTCGGGCCGCACAGGAGCCCATGGTGGCGGGGGAAGGCTCAGGCATGGCTGGCTGCAGGTCCCAAGCCCTGCCCCGTGGGAAGGCAGCTAAGGCCCAGTGAGAAATCGAGCACAGTGCCAGTGGGTTGGCACTGCTGGGGGACCCAGTACACCCTCCATAGCCTCTGGCCCGGGTGCTAAGTCCCTCATTGCCCGGGGCTGGCGGGCTGCTCCGAGTGCAGGGCCCACCAAGCCCACGCCCACCTGGAACTCCAGCTGGTCCGCAAGCGCCGCCCGCAGCCCCGGTTCCTACTCGGGCCTCTCCCTCCACACCTCCCTGCAAGCTGAGGGAGCCAGCTCCCGCCTTGGCCAGCCCAGAAAGGGGCTCCCACAGTGCAGCGGTGGGCTGAAGGGCTGCTCAAGTACCGCCAAAGTGGGAGCCCAGGCAGAGGAGGCGTGGAGAGCAAATGAGGGCTGTGAGGACTGCCAGCATGCTGTCACCTCTCAATATCATTTGAGGACAGATAAATCTCTAGGTTTCTCCTGTTTTATTTGGGGTCATCAGTAATTTTCTAGCAAAGATACTGATAGAAAAATATTTCAGGAACACATGAAACAATGAGATTACTGATATAATGTTGCTCAAAAACATGTTTATTTACAATAAAAATATTAAGGCTATAGCAAACAATTCTATATCAATAGCTCTGCAAGCAAGAAAAAAATGCTTACTAAGAAATTATTGGTTTTAAATAGAAACAAAATAACATCACCTCAGGTCCCAAATTACCATGAAAGTGGCTTTCTCTCTTCTCTCTATATGTTTGTGCATGTGTGTGTACGTGTGTAAACTTTTACACCTGAACTTATATGTCATAATTATTATTTCCTTACTATTATCTAATGTAAGAGTTGGTAGACTTTTTCTCTAAACATCAGTTTGTAAATTTTCTTAGGCTGTTTGGGCCACATGGTCTCTGTTACAACTATTCTACTCCCTATTTGTAGTGTGAAAACAGCCATGAGTAACATGTAATTGAACAGACATAGCTGTATTCCAATAAAATTTTCTTTAGACTGGGCAGAAGGCCAGTAGTAGTTTGCCTACTCCTGCTCTATTAAATTTTCAAAATAGACACATTATTTAGGAAATTTGAATGCAATGCTTTTAATAATTTGGAAAGAAAAAACTAGAATTAGAATAAATAGGATACTATAAATTTATGTATAATTGTGGATACAGTCATAGCGATAAATTAAGATGAATATCAACATTATTTTGCAGCAAATGAGGATAAGCAGAGGTCTTTGGTTACAGTTTTAATTTTTGCTTGTTTTGTTTTGCTATCCTTGTCTAAATAGCATACAGTTTTCAAAATAAGAATTTTATAGAGGGAAATTTTGATGCCTGAGGTAAAATTCATAAATAGCAGTGAGGGTGGGCATGCATGCACATGTGTGCACACACACGCATGCGTACACACACACACACACTTGCTTCAGTTAATTCAGATATATCTGCCTTGCCATTTGTTTTTCAATTCCTCATCAAAACTTGCTATCATATTTTTAGCTATATTTAACAAAGAATTCAGAGAGAATGAATTCAGAGAATTAAAAGTATTAGAAAGTTATATTGGAAATCTGGATTCAGGTTTAGCTATTCTAAACTATTTATTTTTCTGTCTTCCTAACATTTTTGAAGAACAAAATTTTCTGTGTAGTATTTATAATATCATAGATGTCAGTACCAAGTGATTATTACAGATCCTGGTTTCTGTCTGGACTTCTCCCCTGCGCCTGTAAGAAGCCTGGGAAAGAGCCCTCTGAATGAGGGTGGAACCCATAAGCCCTTGAATCTGAAAGTACAATGGACAGAAAGAGAAATACTAAATAATTTTTACCAAATATTGCTTCCCTGAATATTTTTCTTATGGGCAATGTATTAAGTGATGTGAAGAATTCACAAATTATATAGACATAATCTCTGTGTTCAAGGAACTTACAATTTTATAGATGAATGAGGGCAATAAAAATAATTTTCAGATTTCAAATTTAGAAACCTCTTTCAACAGAAGGAAGCCTAGGAATTTTCACATTCATCGTTCCAATTAACCAGGGTTCACAATATCAAATACCTTACAAGGTCAAATGGTACCACCTCACAGTGATTCCAGTTAAATAGGGACAGAAATAGAAGGTAGAGAGCATGCCTTTTTAAAGGGGGTGGCCACTACTTGGCTCCAGATTTATGTTACACATTTCTGTAATTCAACTGAGCCAGATAATCACAAGTTTTCATTCAAAAATAAATTAATATAGTGCAGGCCAAACAAAATATATCTGATGGTTGGAGTCAATATTTGGTGATATTTACATCACTGATACTGACATATCAAGCTTGTATAATCAGTTCCTCATATTTCACATGACATAACTGAACATCATAGATAGTAGATGTTTTCAAATTCACATGACCATAATGATGGAGAAAGGTTTCCCGTGATAACTAATATAGGGTAAAATCTTGCTAACATGAGCATTCAGGAGGACACTAAAGGTACTAAATTAAATGTACTCAAATGTATTGAGGTGTGTAAAACTGAGGACAGAGGAGTTGCCAGAGAAGCAATACTTTTTCTCATATACCCTTTTAGGTGCATATTATACATATAAGTCAACTTATTTTTACTTGGAATTAGAAACCAGTATTACATATTCTGTACACATTGGCTGCCTGAGCTTGATGCCTGCACTAATAGAGTCTCCAAAATACGAGACTCCTCTGATTTCTAGCATGACTCTCCCGAGCCTACCTGGGATTTATCTCTTACATATCATAGCACTTTCTGTCAATTTTAGAATTGGAGATTAAACAGCCCATAGGTCAATCCTATCTGAGCATATGCTATGAGATATGAAATTTCAAACCTGTCAGTGGCAATATTTCTTACCATATAGGAGGACCCAGTTTTCAGAGAGAAACAAATTAAGATGATCCACAGATAAAAGCATAGAATATGTATAAAGTAAGTACTGGCACTATTCAGGGTCCTGAGGTCCAGCTAAACTAAACACCTTTTCTTCTTGAGTTTTAATGGAGCTTACTCTTTTTTTTGAGATGGAGTCTGACTCAGTCTGTCACCAGACTACAGTGCAGTGGGGTGCTCTGGGCTCACTGCAACCTCCACCTCTCGGGTTCAAGAGATTCTCCTGCCTCAGCCTCCCAAGTAGCTGGGATTACAGGCATGCGCCACCACCCCTGGCTAATTTTTGTATTTTTAGTAGAGACGGGGTTTCACCATGTTGACCAGGCTGGTCTCAAACTCCTGACCTCAAGTAATCTGTCCGCCTTAGCCCCCGAAAGTGCTAGAATTACAGCCAGGAGCCACCGCGCCTGGCCCTACCCTAGGTTTAATTGTCAGTATATCCCATTACACTTCTGAAAACCCCCTCTAAGTTTGCCTAAAATATTTAGAATTATAAATTAGATTTCTATTGCTTATCATCAAGGAGGGTCTTGCCAAACACCACACACATGAACACACATATATATGCATATATACAAACACGTACTTTATTAAAGGAAACAGTAACATCTGTCTGCCTGTCTCTCTCTGTATAAATATGAAAATATAGAGTACTTCTAAGGTTACCAAAGGTGACAGATTCAACAGACAACAAAAGTATAGTAAAATAATGTTACGAAAAACTTTATGTAAATATGTTCAACAAATTAGATGAAATAGAAAAATTGCATTCCAAAGCACACTCACGAAGGAATATAACACCTGAAGAGCTTTATATTATTAAAGGAATTGAATTTGTATTTAACAGCCTATAAGAGATAATTTTCTATGGGTTTCTTCATATCTGCATTATCTTTTGAGCAGAGGCACTAACTGCCCTTTGTTTCAGATAACATTTTTAACAATGTTTAAAGAGCAAACAGTCTTGGAAGATAGAGGCAATGTTAGCCTTGGGAGGATACAGAATGTTTCCTTACAGTGTCAGAGGACAGAGATAGTATCTGCCTCTAGAGGAAAAGACAGGCTCACCTACTGTTCAGGATAGCAACAAAGTGTCTACAGACCACTACAAAAATATGTGAGTTTCATTAACTAAATGTTCCTCTCAAATAACACAGCTCACTGCATATGCAGGCAGCTATCCAGGTCCAACAGGATAACATATGAACTTAAGTGAAAAGGGAAATGACACAAATATGGTAATACTCATGATGCTTCCTGTGCTGTGAGTAGTCAAGTTGTCTCGTGTCCTCTTTCTGCATTCATGAAACCGTGGCAGGCTAAATTGCTGGCTTGCGTGTTGGCTAAAATCTCAGCCCCTACCTCGTTTTCGACAAAACCTTTCCACACATAAAGCTCCAGGCCCGGATGGCCTTATCTGTAGATGTTTGCATGTCTAGCAAACATGCATGGAAGAAATTATACCAATTCTACACAAATAATTCCAGAAATTTCAAAAAAGAGTATTTCTCTACTAATTTTGTAAAGCCAGTACTGTAAAGTATCAGTATTACCCTGATACCAAAACCATACCAAGATGCTACAAAAATAAAATCATAGACCTAAATTCTTAATGCATATACATGAAAAAATTATAAACAAAATTTTAGCAATCTCGCTCATATAGGAGAAAATGTGTGCTTATTTTCATAGGCACAGGCAAGGTGCTTGAAAATATCTAATACCTCATTCTGATAAAAACTCTTCAGAATAAAAATAGAAGGAACTTCCTAAATATAATAAAGGGCATCTAAAAATACCTGTAAGTTAATGTCGTACCTACTGGTAAAAACATCAGAGCAAAGATTTCTTAGCTATGACACCAAAAATATGACCTATGGAATTCCAAATTGATAAATTGAAATGATTAAAATCAGAAAGTTCTCTATGAAAGTCACTGTAAAGAGAATAAAAAGACAACTTACAGAGAGGAAGAAAAATATTTGCAAGTGACATATCTAAAAAATAACTTCTATCCAGAATATATAAAGAATTATTGAACCAGGTGCGGTGGCCCACCCCTGTAATCCCAGCACTTTGGGAGGCCGAGGTGAGTGGACTGCTTGAGTTCAGGAGTTCATGACCAGCCTGGGCAACATGGTGAAATTCCATCTCTACAGAAAATTAAAAAAAAAAAAGAATTGGCCAAGCATAGTAGGGCACACCTATGGTCCCATCTAATCAGGAGGCTGAGGTGGGAGGATGCTTTGAGCCCAGAAGTCTAGGATGCATTGAGCTGAGATGGCGCCACTACTCTCCACCCTGGGTGACAGAGTGAGACCTTGTCTTAAAAAAAAAAAAAAAACAAACTTGAAAACATAAGGGTAAGGGGTAAATATTTTAGCAGACACCATACCAAATTAGGAATATAAATGTCAAATAAGCATATGAAATTGGTACTCAATATCATAGGATATTTGAAGGAGAAAAATTAAAATTTTTCTGATATTTGATTTATGAGATACTATTACACACCGATGAGAATGGTTAAAAGTAAAATGAGCAACCATATCAACAATTGGCAAGGTCCTCTCCCACTGCTGGAGAGAATATGAAACAGTACAGCATGGAAATATTATTAAAGTGTGAACAAAACAAAAGTTTCATAATGAATTCATTCAGCATAAGTAGGATTTAAATATTCGGTTTTAATTCCCTTATTTGTAAAGTGTTTGTATGTGTCTGTAGAGTAGGTGAATAATAGGACTTATTATTCAAGAATACGAGAATCAAGTGAGATAATTTACCTGAGTATAGTTTATAAATATAAATCTCCAAACCTAAAGATGAAGTATTATTATTACTTTTTTCTTTGTGAAAACTGCAATATTTTTTCAATCATGGTTGTATTTTATTTTTATTTATTTGCCTTTTATCCTTCTTAGAGTAGCTGTAGAGCCCAAAATTGGCTCCGGTCTACTAGGGTGTAGCACCAAATGTATATGAAAAAGATGTAAGGAGAATTGTATTGTTTGTTATAAGTATAAAGCATTTTCAGTAGCATCTAGTTAATGAAATTCCTCATCCGAAAGGTTATATAGGTTTATCAATACCACTGCAGAAAAAATTAAATACAAAAATTGGACCATTATGAAGAATGAAAATAGGAAATTCGTAGGTAATGTATTACCTGTGGAAGAGTTCAGGATGATTGTAGAGATGTAAAAATCACAAATCCCTAAGAGTGTTTTTATCTCTTATGTTGATGGTTCAGTGGTTAACAAAGCCACTTTTCCTTTTCTAAAATGAGATGAGAAGTAAGAAAATTTTTATCTTTCCTAGTATGAGAACACATGAGGAAGGAAGAACTTAAGTGGCAAGAACCAGTTATTACATGGGTAAAGCAGAACTGCCCTTTTCTAGTAATCATTTCATTAAATGAGCATTTATTGAGCACCTACTATGTATGCCAAACACAGTCCTAGTTGTTTGAAGACTATTTGTTACAATTCTTTGTGACTGGATTTTGTGACTCCAAATTAACTGTTTTATGCTTTATGTATGTGTTCTTAAAACTCCAGAAATTTGTGGCAGATTTTAATTTATATAGTCTTAGTGTAGCTCTGTGTCACTATGCAACATGTGGTTATATGCACTGAATGTACATGGAATTTTGGAGTCTTGAAAGGAGAGTCATAGCTTCCTCAAGGACCTACGTTAGTACAAAATCTCTTGCTGAAGGGATACCACAGGAAAGCATACAGTTGCAGGGAACTTTTGAGGTATTCACTGGAGAGATGTCTCACAGAGAAGAAAACAAGTGTTGTCCAAATGCCTGCTGTTTTATACTGAGCTTCTAAGAAAAAGCTGTATGATACCATCTCTTTATCACTGCTATTTTTTGAAAAAAATTTCAAATAATTAACTGTCCTAGCTGCAGTGAAAGGTCATCAAAGGGCCAAAGGATGAAAGGCTGGGGATAAGATCCTGGAGCAGTTTACTTTGAAGACCCCAAGCACATAGCATAGATGATCTAATGAATACCTGCAATGGTTCCATAAAATGGATATGGGATAAGTATTGTCATTCTTTTAGTGCTTTGCACGGGAAATATAAAAATCATCAAATAGAATTTTCCAGCCCCTTACTCAAAGAGCTCAGTGTTGAATTTTTCTTCTGAGCTTTGGGCTGCTCCCCCAGATGTCAGAAAGGATGAGCCATAATCTCTCAAGGGCATGTTTGATGTGATTCACGTAGGGCAAAACAGATTGCAGAAATTTATAACCTTTTTTTGAAGAGAAAATAGAAGCTATATTCAACAAGAGATGGGGAAAAGTGAATGCTATTGAGCAATAATCACTAGCAAGCTGAGAGAAATGCAAAGGCTTGAACTCAAACTTCTGAACAGAAAAATTTTGATCAGATACAAGGTAAAAATTTTTCAGAGCCGTAGAGATATGTGATAGAAGCAGATAAGATCCTGAAATGTAAAAGATATGGGAACTCACCTAAAAAAATAATGTGCTTACCGTTCATTAGTTGAACAGATGGTTCCTCGATTTTTTAATTCTAAAATAATTATCTACCATATGAAGAAAGAAAAAAGTGTCAATTTTCATATGAAAATAAGGAAATAAAATGAGCACAATGACTGCAACTTCTGATGAACTGTGTTATTGAAATGAGGTTTCCGGACTGTCTTCAACATGAACTCTACCTAGTAAAGAATATTACAATGTCTTCCTCTCAATATGTAGGTATGTGTATTAAACACACTGCACACCTCACACACTCACAGACATTCAAATACACATACATATGCACATGCATGCACACATACACCAAGAATCCTATTATACAAAAATATATTGAGCAACTTATATGTACCAGTCATTGTCTTCGGAACTATCTATTTATTTCTTTTTTTTTTTTTTTTTTTAATTATACTTTAGGTTTTAGGGTACATGTGCACAATGTGCAGGTTTGTTACATATGTATCCATGTGCCATGTTGTTTTGCTGCACCCATTAACTCGTCATTTAGCATTAGGTATATCTCCTAATGCTGTCCCTCCCCCCTCCCCCCACCCCACAACAGTCTCCAGAGTCTGATGTTCCCCTTCCTGTGTCCATGAGTTCTCATTGTTCAATTCCCACCTATGAGTGAGAACATGCGGTGTTTGGTTTTTTGTCCTTGTGATAGTTTACTGAGAATGATGTTTTCCAGCTTCATCCATGTCCCTACAAAGGACATGAACTCATCATTTTTTATGGCTGCATAGTATTCCATGGTGTATATGTGCCACATTTTCTTAATCCAGTCTATCACTAATGGACATTTGGGTTGGCTCCAAGTCTTTGCTATTGTGAATAGTGCCGCAATAAATATACGTGTGCATGTGTCTTTATAGCAGCATGATTTATAGTCCTTTGGGTATATACCCAGTAATGGCATGGCTGGGTCAAATGGTATTTCTAGTTCTAGATCCCTGAGGAATCGCCACACTGACTTCCACAATGGTTGAACTAGTTTACAGTCCCACCAACAGTGTAAAAGTGTTCCTATTTCTCCACATCCTCTCCAGCACCTGTTGTTTCCTGACTTTTTAATGATCGCCATTCTAACTGGTGTGAGATGGTATCTCACTGTGGTTTTGATTTGCATTTCTCTGATGGCCAGTGATGATGAGCATTTTTTCATGTGTTTTTTGGCTGCATAAATGTCTTCTTTTGAGAAGTGTTCATGTCCTTTGCCCACTTTTTGATGGGGTTGTTTGTTTTTTTCTTGTAAATTTGTTTGAGTTCATTGTAGATTCTGGATAATAGCTCTTTCTCAGATGAGTAGTTTGCGAAAATTTTCTCCCATTCTGTAGGTTGCCTCTTCACTGTGGTGGTAGTTTCTTTTGCTGTGCAGAAGCTCTTTAGTTTAATTAGATCCCATTTGTCAATTTTGGCTTTTGTTGCCATTGCTTTTGGTGTTTTAGACATGAAGTCCTTGCCCATGCCTATGTCCTGAATGGTATTGCCTAGGTTTTCTTGTAGGATTTTAATGGTTTTAGGTCTAACATATAAGTCTTTAATCCATCTTGAATTAATTTTTGTATAAGGTGTAAGGAAGGGATCCAGTTTCAGCTTTCTACATATGGCTAGCCAGTTTTCCCAGCACCATTTATTAAATAGGGAATCCTTTCCTCATTTCTTGTTTTTGTCAGGATTGTCAAAGATCAGATAGTTGTAGATATGTGGCAGTATTTCTGAGGGCTCTGTTCTGTTCCATCGATCTATGTCTCTGTTGTGGTATCAGTACCATGCTGTTTTGGTTACTGTAGCCTTGTAGTAAAGTTTGAAGTCAGGTAGTGTGATGCCTCCAGCTTTGTTCTTTTGGCTTAGGACTGACTTGGTGATGCGGGCTCTTTTTTGGTTCCATATGAACTTGAAAGTAGTTTTTTCCAATTCTGTGAAGAAAGTCATTGGTAGCTTGATGGGGATGGCATTGAATCTATAAATTACCTTGGGCAGTATGGCCATTTTCACGATATTGATTCTTCTAACCCATGAGCATGGAATGTTCTTCCATTTGTTTGTATCCTCTTTTATTTCATTGAGCAGTGGTTTGTAGTTCTCCTCGAAGAGGTCCTTCACATCCCTTGTAAGTTGGGTTCCTAGGTATTTTATTCTCTTTGAAGCAATTGTGAATGGGAGTTCACTCATGATTTGGCTCTCTGTTTGTCTGTGATTGGTGTACAAGAATGCTTGTGATTTTTGTACATTGATTTTGTATCCTGAGACTTTGCTGAAGTTGCTAATCAGCTTAAGGAGATTTTGGGCTGAGACAGTGGGGTTTTCTAGATATACAATCATGTCATCTGCAAACAGGGGCAATTTGACTTCCTCTTTTCCTAATTGAATACCCTTTATTTCCTTCTCCTGCCTGATTGCCCTGGCCAGAACTTCCAGCACTATGTTGAATAGGAGAGGTGAGAGAGGGCATCCCTGTCTTGTGCCAGATTTCAAAGGGAATGCTTCCAGTTTTTGCCCATTCAGTATGATATTGGCTGTGGGTTTGTCATAGATAGTTCTTATTATTTTGAGATACGTCCCATCAGTCCCATCAATACCTAATTTATGGAGAGTTTTTAGCATGAAGGGTTGTTGAATTTTGTCAAAGGCCTTTTTGGCATCTATTGAGATAATCATGTGGTTTTTGTCTTTGGTTCTGTCTATATGCTGGATTACATTTATTGATTTGTGTATGTTGAACCAGCCTTGCATCCCAGGGATGAAGCCCACTTGATCATGGTGTATAAGCTTTTACATACACATCATGGTGTATGTGCTGCTGGATTCGGTTTGCCAGTATTTTATTGAGGATTTTTGCATCAATGTTCATCAAGGATAGTGGTCTGAAATTCTCTTTTTTGGTTATGTCTCTGCCAGGCTTTGGTATCAGGACGATACTGGCCTCATAAAATGTGTTAGGGAGGATTCCCTCTTTTTCTATCAATTGGAATAGTTTCAGAAGGAATGGTACCAGTTCCTCCTTGTACCTCTGGTAGAATTCAGCTGTGAATCCATCAGGTCCTGGACTCTTTTTGATTGGTAAGCTATTGATTATTGCCACAATTTCAGAGCCTGTTATTGATCTATTCAGAGATTCAACTTCTTCCTGGTTTACTCTTGGGAGGGTGTATTTGTCGAGGAATTTATCCATTTCTTCTAGATTTTCTAGTTTATTTGCATAGAGGTGTTTATAGTATTCTCTGATGGTAGATTGTATTTCTGTGGGATCGGTGGTGATATCCCCTTTTTCATTTTTTATTGCATCTATTTGATTCTTCTCTCTTTTCTTCTTTATTAGTCTTGCTAGCAGTCTATCAGTTTTGTTGATCTGTTCAAAAAACCAGCTCCTGGATTCACTAATTTTTTGAAGGGTTTTTTGTGTCTCTATTTCCTTCAGTTCTGCTCTGATTTTAGTTATTTCTAGCCTTCTGCTAGCTTTTGAATGTGTTTGCTCTTGCTTTTCTAGTTCTTTTAATTGTGATGTTAGGGTGTCAATTTTGGATCTTTCCTGCTTTCTCTTATGGGCATTTAGTGCTATAAATTTCCCTCTACACGCTGCTTTGAATGTGTCCCAGAGATTCTGGTATGTTGTGTCTTTGTTCTCGTTGGTTTCGAGGAACATCTTTATTTCTGCCCTCATTTCATTATGTACCCAATAGTCATTCAGGAGTAGGTTGTTCAGTTTCCATGTAGTTGAGCAGTTTTGAGTGAGTTTCTTAATCCTGAGTTCTGGTTTGATTGCACTGTGGTCTGAGAGACAGTTTGTTATAATTTCTGTTCTTTTACATTTGCTGAGGAGTGCTTTACTTCCAACTATGTGGTCAATTTTGTAATAGGTGTGGTGTGGTGCTGAAAAAAATGTATATTCTGTTGATTTGGGGTGGAGAGTTCTGTAGATGTCTATTAGGTCCACTTTGTGCAGAGCTGAGTTCAATTCCTGGATATCCTTGTTAACTTTCTGTCTCGTTGATCTGTCTAATGTTGACAGTGGGGTGTTAAAATCTCCCATTATTATTGTGTGGGAGTTTAAGTCCCTTTGTAGGTCACTCAGGACTTGCTTTATGAATCTGGGTGCTCCTGTGTTGGCTTCATATATATTTATGATAGTTAGGTCTTCTTGTTGAATTGATCCCTTTACCATTATGTAATGGCCTTCTTTGTCTCTTTTGATCTTTGTTGGTTGAAAGTCTATTTTGTCAGAGACTAGGATTGCAACCCCTGCCTTTTTTTGTTTTCCATTTGCTTGATAGATCTTCCTCCATCCCTTTATTTTGAGTCTATGTGTGTCTCTGCATGTGAGATGGGTTTCCTGAATATAGCACACTGATGGGTCTTGACTCCTTATCTAGTTTGCCAGTCTGTGTCTTTTAATTGGAGCATTTAGCCCATTTACATTTAAAGTTAATATTGTTATGTGTGAATTTGATTCTGTCATTATGATGTTAGTTGGTTATTTTGCTCGTTAGTTGATGTAGTTTCTTCCTAACCTCGATGGTCTTTGCAATTTGGCATGTCTTTGCAGGGGCTGTTACCAATTGTTCCTTTCCATGTTTAGTGCTTCCTTCAGGAGCTCTTTTAGGGCAGGCCTGGTGGTGACACTCAGCATTTGCTTGTCTGTAAGGTATTTCTCCTTCATTTATGAAGCTTAGTTTGGCTGGATATGAAATTCTGGGTTGAAAATTCTTTTCTTTAAGAATGTTAAATATCAGCCCCCAGTCTCTTCTGGCTTGTAGAGTTTCTGCCGAGAGATCAGCTGTTAGTCTGATGGGCTTCCCTTTGTGGGTAACCCGACCTTTCTCTCTGGCTGCCCTTAACATTTTTTCCTTCATTTCAACTTTGGCGAATCTGACAAGTATGTGTCTTGGAGTTGCCCTTCTCGAGGAGTATCTTTGTGGCGTTCTCTGTATTCCCTGAATCTGAATGTTGGCCTGTCTTTCTAGATTGGGGAAGTTCTCCTGGATAGTATCTTGCAGAGTGTTTTCCAACTTGGTTCCATTCTTCCCGTCATTTTCAGGTACACCAATCAGACGTAGGTTTGGTCTTTTCACATAGTCCCAAATTTCTTGGAGGCTTTGTTCGTTCCTTTTTATTCTTTTTTCTCTAAACTTCCCTTCTCGCTTCATTTCATTCATTTCATCTTCCATCTGCGATACCCTTTCTTCCAGTTGATTGCATTGGCTACTGAGGCTTCTGCAATCTTCACGTAGTTCTCAATACTTGGCTTTCAGCTCCATCAGCTCCTTTAACCCTTTCTCTCCATTGGTTATTCTAGTTATCCATTCGTCTAATTTTTTTTCAAAATTTTTAACTTCTTTGCCATTGTTTTGAATTTTCTCCCGTAGCTCGGAGTTGTTTGATCATCTGCAGCCTTCTTCTCTCAACTCATCAAAGTCATTCTCTGTCCAGCTTTGTTCCGTTGCTGGTGAGGAACTGCATTTGTTTGGAGGAGGAGAGGTGCTCTGCTTTTTAGAGTTTCCAGTTTTTGTGCTCTGTTTTTTCCCCATCTTCATGGTTTTATCTACTTTTGGTCTGTGATGATGGTGATGTACAGATGGGTTTTTGGTGTGGATGTCATTTCTGTTTGTTAGTTTTCCTTCTACCAGACAGGACCCTCAGCTGCAGGTCTGTTGGAGTTTGCTAGAGGTCCACTCCAGACCCTGTTTGGCTGGGTGTCAGCAGCGGTGGCTGCAGAACAGCAGATTTTCATGAGACCACAAATTCAGCTGTCTGATAGTTCCTCTGGAAGTTTTGCCTCAGAGGAGTACCCGGCCGAGTGAGGTGTCAGTCTGTCCCTACTGAGGGGTGCCTCCCAGTTAGGCTGCTCGGGGGTCAGGGACCCACTTTAGGCGGCAGTCTGTCCGTTCTCAGATCTGCAGCTGCATGCTGGGAGAACCACTACTCTCTTCAAAGCTGTCAGTCAGACAGGGACATTTAAGTCGCAGAGGTTCCTGCTGAATTTTTGTTTGTCTGTGTCCTGTCCCCAGAGGTGGAGCCTACAGAGGCAGGCAAGCCTCCTTGAGCTGTGGTGGGCTCCACCCAGTTGGAGCTTCCTGGCTGCTTTGTTTACCTAAGCAAGCCTGGGCAATGGCGGCGCCCCTCCCCCAGCCTCGCTGCTGCCTTGCAGTTTGATCTCAGACTGCTGTGCTAGCAATCAGCGAGACTCTGTGGGCATAGGACCCTCCGAGCCAGGTGCGGGACACAATCTCCTGGTGTGCCGTTTTCCAGGCCTGTTGGAAAAGCGCAGTGTTAGGGTGGGACTGACCCGATTTTCCAGGTGCCGTCTGTTACCCCTTTCTTTGACTAGGAAAGGGAATTCCCTGACCCCTTGCACTTCCCAAGTGAGGCAGTGCCTCGCCCTGCTTCGGCTAGCGCAAAGTGCACTGCACCGGCTGTCCTGCACCCACTGTTTGGCACTCCCTAGTGAGATGAACCTGGTACCTTAAAGGGAGATGCAGAAATCACCTGTCTTCTGTGTTGCTCAGGCTGGGAGCCGTAGACCAGAGCTGTTCCTATTCTGCCATCTTGGCTCCACCCTCCTGTCTATGTATTTCTTCATCTGATTCCCGTACTAACACAGAAACACTTTAACCATTTTGGTCTGGTTTCATCAGACCATTTAACTAAGGTGAATTAACTATAGCTTACCCGATGTTATTTATATAAATAACACATAACAGTTACTTTCAGCACTGTATGTCTAGGTAATTTAGATTTTTAAATGTTCACGTGTTGTGTCGATAATTTTCATCTATTTCTTGCCGTTTTCTTAGTCTTCCTCTTACTTGTCATAGCCATTTATCCTCTTAGCTTAAATACAAGAATCCATAGTTATTTGTGTTCCAGTTATTTATGTATGAATGGGGGCCATTTCTTCTCTTGGGCCCAATAATAATAATCCTAATTATAGAAGAGCACAAGAAAAGTGTTTCTAAAGTTTATTGGTTGGCAAGAGATTTGTGCTTTACTCATTCCTAAGAGCCCTTTATGATGCGTTGTTTGAGATTCTTTCTTCTTTTTAAAAATTGTGATAATTCTTTGTAATTCACAGTAAATTAATGTAAGGTTTTTAAAAACAAAATATACTTAAATAGATAGGTAGATAGAGCTAGATCAGTGCCTGTCGTATAGTTAATACTCAGAATATGTAATTACTCTTTCTTCACTTGTTCCTAATTTATGTTTTAATTAGACTTAGGTGGTTTGCAAACGGTAAGTGATATTATCAGATTAGTCAATGTGTTTGCTGCCTATCTTTCTAGGAGTCTCCCAAATCAAGCTCTATTATATACTTTATTACAGAAAAGGATTCCTTATATTGTCTTACTTACATCTACACTGAATTATAAGTTGATAGTAAACTGAACATATCAGTTCTGTTACATAAAAACTTTATCTTAAGGCCTGGCGTGGTGGCTCACGCTTGTAATCCCAGCACTTTGGGAGGCCGAGGCGGGCGGATCACAAGGTCAGGAGATCGAGAGCACGGTGAAACTCCGTCTCTACTAAAAATACAAAAAAAAAAAAAAAAATAGCCGGGCGTGGTGGCGGGCTCCTGTAGTCCCAGCTACTCAGAGAGGCTGAGGCAGGAGAATGGCATGAACCCAGGAGGCGGAGCTTGCAGTGAGCCGAGATTGCGCCACTGCACTCCAGCCTGGGCGACAGAGCGAGACTCCTAG